>NW_003852483.1:3679265-3684360 GCF_000181295.1 Otolemur garnettii | reverse complement strand
ACTCTGTCTCAAAAAAAAAAAAAAAAAAAATTGGGCTCAACGCCTGTAGCTCAACCGGCTGGGGCACCAGCCACATACACCAGAGCTGGTAGGTTCGAATCCAGCCCAGGCCTGCCAAACAATAACAACTACAACCAGAAGATAATTGGGCATTGTGCTGGGCGCCTGTGGTCCCAGCTACTTGGGAGGCTGAGGCAAAAGAATCACTTGAGCCCAGGAGTTTGAGGTTGCTGTGAGCTGTGACTCCACAGCACTTTACCCAAGGCAACAGCTGGAGGCTCTATCTCAAAAAAAAAAAAAAAAAATGGAGGCATTATCATCACTGCCATTTTACAGAGGCAGGCTGAGTGATGCATATAGGGCAGTGGTTCTCAACCTGTGGGTCGTGACCCACAGGAACTGTATTAAAAGGCCACAGCATTAGGAAGGTTGAGAACCACTGATATAGGGGCATCTGAAGCTAAGGCAGGACTGTCCAGAGAGTTCCTGAGGTGGAGGAAATGTACTGTGTGCGGCTCGATGTGGTAGCCACGAACCATGCATGACTTTTGAGCAGTGGAAATGTGACTTATGCGATGGGGAGGCCAAATTTTTTAATTTATTTCACTTAAATAGTCACCTGTGGCCACCAGCTCTTGTGTTGGATGCTGTAGGTAGGCGAGGTGCTAGCAATGTGTGTCTTAACTTGGTTGTCTGCTCCATTGCTGTTCTTTTTCTTTTTCTTTTTTTTTTTTTTAAGACAGAGCCTCACTGTGTTGCCCTGGAGGTAAGTGCTCACAGCAACCTCAAACTCTCAGGTTCAAGTGATCCTCTTGCCTCAGCCTCCCAAGTGGCTGGGACTGTAGGCACCCACCATAACACCTGGCTATTTTTTAGAGATGGGGTCTCACTCTGGCTCAGGCTAGTTTCAAACCTGTGAGCTCAGGCGGTCCACCCGCCTCTGCCTCCCAAGTGGTGGGATTACAGGCCTGAGCCACCACACTCAGCCCTATTGCTGTTCTTTAAACTGTGCAGGTGTTACGTATTCATTAGTATGGATGGTAAATCCCACCCTTTATAAAGATGGTTAGCTGCCTCCTCCCCTAGGCTCTCCTCTTAATCTCTGAGTGTGGAGCCACACACCTCAGCCTCCCAAAATGTTTGTATTATAGCACTTTGGGAAGCTGAGGTGGGAGGATTGCTTGAGGCCAGGAGTTTGAGATCACCCTGGGCAACATAGTGAGACCCCATCTCTACAAAATAAAATTACATAATTAGCCAGCATGGTGGCAGGCACCTGTAGTTCTAGCTGCACTGGAGACTGAGGCAGGGGGATCCTGTAAGCCCAGGAGTTTGAGGCAGTAGTGAGCTATGATCAGGCCAGTGCACTGCAGCCTGGGCAACAAATCAGACCAACTCTTAAAAAAAATAGAGAGAGAGAGAGAGAAGCAATCTCTTGAGTGTGACTTTTGGCAGGTTTGGTTTAGAGCAATCCAGCAATCCCTTGTTCATCTGATTGGAACCTGTAATGCTACAATATGAGGTAAGTTACATGTGTATGAAGGCCTCAGACTAGGGCCCTGCAACCCAGCCAGCTGCCTTTGAGATTATCAGCAGGTTATCAATTACACAATGGCCAATGGCCACTATGTTCTTTCTGGTTTGCTGCAACAAATTAGCTGTTCTTAATAGGAACTCAGATCAAAGTAATAATAAAAAACAGCTTCAGGCCAGGCAGCGGTTCATGCCTATAATTCTAGCACTCTCAGAGGCTAAGGCAGATGGATTGTCTGAGCTCATGAGTTCGAGATCAGTCTGAGCAAGAGTGAGACCCCTGTCTCTAAAAAGTAGCCAGGCGTCATGGTAGGCACCTGTAGTCCCAGCTACTTGGGAGGCTGAGGCAAGAGGATCACTTGAGTCCAAAAGTTTGAGGTTGCTGTGAGCTGTGATGCCAGCGCACTCTACCATGGGTGTCAAAGTGAGACTCTGTCTCAAAACAAAACAAAACAAAAAACAACAGTTCACTATTTTCCAGATGTTTTTTCTGGACACTTATGTAATACTAAATCCTCATTTAACAAACATCACTGTGTCCATTTTATAGATATGAAAATTGAGGCAGAGAGATGGTAAATGACTTTGTTACAGTCATACAGGGAGGAAGTGGCTAGTCTGCTTCACTTGCTGTCTACAACTCCGGAGCCACAGCACTTGAGGTGTACTTGAATATGTCTATGATTGTCTGTCATTGAAGAGAATTTTAAATTTTGGTAGGAGAGGGGAAATTTATTTACTCTCAAATGTCTTCACGCTCGCTTCATACCTTCTAAAATGGTTCTAATAAAAAAGATGAGGAGAGCAGCCCCTATGGCTCAGTGAGTAGGGCACTGGTCCCATATACTGAGGGTGGCAGGTTCAAACCTGGCCGCGGCCAAACTGCAACAAAAAAATAGCTGGGAGATGTGGCAGGCGCCCGTAGTCCCAGCTACATGGGAGGCTTGAAGCTAAAGAATCACCTAAGCCCAGGAACTAGAGGTTGCTATGAGCTGTGTGATGCCAAGGTACTCTACCAAGGGTGATAAAGTGAGACTTTGTCTCTACCAAAAAAAAAAAAAGATGAGTGTTGGTGAGATGGAGAATTGAAGCCCCCTACCCTGCTGATGGGAGTGGAAAGTGGTGCAGCAGCTGTGGAAAACAGTTTAGAAGGGTCCTAAGTTGATTAAAAATAGAACTACCATATGACCCACAGTCCCACTCCTAAGTGCTAATGAAAACATATCTAAACAAAAACTTATGCTGCCGGGTATGGTGGCTTTCCCAGCACTTTGGGAGGCTAAGGTGGGCGGATCTCCTGAGCTCACCAGTTTAAGACCAGCCTGAGTTAGAGTGATACCCTGTCTCTAAAAAATAGCCAGGCGTTGTGGTGGTCCCTGTAGTCCCAGCTACTTGGGAGGCTGAGGCAAGAGAATTGCTTGAGCTCAAGAGTTAGAGGTTCCTGTGAGCTGTAACACCATAGCACTCTACTGAGGGCAATAAAGTGAGATTCCCTCTCAAAAAAAACCAAACAACAAAAACTTATATGCAAATGGCCATAACTGCATCGTTCATAATAGCCAAAAAGTAGAAACAAGCCCATTGTCCATTGGCTGATGAATGGATGAACAAATGTAGTAAATCATACAATGAGGGATCATTTGGCCATAAATGGAATGAAGTTCTCACACAGCATGGGTGAAAGCCAGTCACACAGGCCACACGTGGTAAGACAGCTGGTGGCGAATGTCTGAGCTAATCTGTAGACAGTAGACTAATGATTTCCAAGGGCTCAGGGTGGGAGCAGGTGGGAATGAAAAATGTTCAAAGGGCCTGGGGCTTCTTTGGGAGACTATGGAAACATTCTGGAAATAGATGACAGTGGTGGCAGCGTGACTTCAAGAATCTGCTACAACCCATGGAACGACGCTTCTAAAGGGTGAATTTTGTGGTATGTGAATTGTGTCTCAATTTTTTAAATCTCCATGATCTAGCCTGGAAAGGACAAAGGTCCCCTTGTCATGCTGAGTGTCCTGACCCCAGGCTGCTTTGTGTCCTAGGGACTAAAGCAGATTGGAACTGTGGCCTGGATGGCTGAGGCAGCCCATAGGAGTCGGTGGCACTCCAGGTATCTACTCATCACCTCCCACGTTCTTCTCCTGGACTTGCCACTTAGGCGCACAGATAAACCCACCCTGAAGTTCCAGGCTTATTGGGACCTTATGTTGTGCTCTGCTCTAGTCATGAGTCCTTAGGGGGCAGGACCTGGGTTAGCCCCTGGGCCTCCCAGTTTGGTGAGGAGAGACAGAGTAAGCCAGAGAGTCACAAGCAGAGTGGGCAGGAAGGGCTGGATAGTAGAGCATCAGTGGCCTGGTGACTTCACACAGAGGTGGATGTGCGTTCTGAAGCCTTCAGACTGGGCTGAGATTTACAGGAGTCTTAGAGGCTTGCTATGAGACAGACTTGTCCTCTGATTTAATGAACCTTTACAGTGAGACTGAGGGAGACAGCATGTTGAGGAATCCGGGATCTTTAGGCATCTTCAAGAAACAGGGAGAAACAACCTTTGCAGTACTGGTTGAGAAAGGTGGAGGTGGAGTAGATTTAAGTGCAGCAGCTCAAAGCAAAGCAGGGCCATGTGGGTGGGGTCCATAGCAGATCTAGACTGCAGTGTGCTACAACTTCTGAACCCCGAAACAACAAAATTGTGAGTCACACAGGTCATCCCCAGGAAGCCCTTCTCCCTTTCACCTGAATTTCCTTGACTCAGGCCCCTCAAGTGAGAATGGGCTACTTTATCCTTGCTGCAGTAATTTCACAGTTAAGTGTGTCAGTCCATGATTTAAGAGAATAAATCTCTCCATGATTAAAAGCAGCAGCTTCTCAAAGAAGGGTGCTGTCTTGGTAGTTGACAGCTGTCCTCAGGAGAATGCTTTTTCTTTGAAATCTGTGGCTAGTTGTACAAGGTATTACCTGGTCTGTCCTCAGTGGAGAAATGAATGGCAGGGTGGATTTTCACTTCTGTGAAGCCAATTGTGAGTCACAGCCAATAGCCCCTCCTCAAGAAACAGCCCACAGGAAAGGATGGAGAGCAGACTAATTATGTTAAATCTACATGAACATTATTGTAAATATATGTCATACAGATCTGGTTAATGAACTCCACTCATGAAACATGCTAAACACAAACAGTGCAAGGTAGCATTTGAGCTAAACTGGTCTTAGACCAAGAGACAGAGTTGGACCTTAGTGTAGGGGGGTGGAGGGGGAGGTGGGGGGGAGGGTGGAATATTAAAACAAGCAAAACCTGAAGGAGCAGAAGGATTTGGTTAGCTAAAGGAGAAGAGGACACAGCATAAGCAAAGGCCCTGCAGCAGGACAGCCATGGTTTGTTATGTTAGAGGGACCTGAGGACCAGCGGTGAGACAGGTAAGGAATACAACAAGAAGGGAAGGGCCAGGTGAAGTTTGGCCTCAACCACTGTAAGCAGGTGGCACCTGTGGCTCAAAGGAGTATGGAGCCAGCCCTATATGCCAGAGCTGGTGGGTTCAAACCCAGCCCTGGCCAAAAACTGCAAAAAAAA
>NW_003852483.1:3669621-3679239 GCF_000181295.1 Otolemur garnettii | reverse complement strand
AAGATAGTTGATGTCACTTGCCTGTGTACTCAGGGAGAGACAGAGGTACCAGATATACAAAGAGAGCCATACCCACCTGTGTGGTTTGCATGTGCAGTGGGAGGTACATGTGGTGTATGATGTGTATGTAGTGTATGTTGGCGTGGATGTATGTGGGGTATGGTGCATGTGTGCATCGTGGGTATATGGTGTCACAGGAAGGGAAACGACACGTAACAGAAGTCCTGCGCTTTATTTGCCAGCTGGTCTTCTTGTGCCCAACCCGGGATCGCACCCCAAAGACCACTCACTAGACATAAGTCGATGCAAAAGCAAGAGGCAAGTTTATTGCTGACACGTCAGGGGGAAGGACCCCGAGAGGCAGTTACAGGCTGTTTTTAAAGCCTGTAAAGCGCAGGTGGGGGGGAGAGAGGAATATGGGGGAAGGGGAATGGGGAAGTGGTTTCGCAAGGGGTGGGGTGAAATGCCTGAGGGTGTGAGGACTTGTGCTAGGAGAGCTGGGTGCCTGTTTGTCTCCGGGCAGGAGTTTTTCTCTTGGCTAGGGGCCAGGGACTTTCTGGGTAAAGGTGGTTTTTCTCGAAACTGCTTGGGGGGTTTTGTCTGCCTGGTCTGTGCTGTGTTTTCTGTCAGGTTTGAAGGGGGCCCTTCATTCCCTCCTCTTTTAAGAGCAGGGTCTTAATCTTAAGACCTTTCAGGGGAGCTCTTGTTGGTTTAGAGCTTGGTATTGCTGAGTGAGGATGAGAGCTTGGGTAATATTAAGTCGCTCACGGATGAAAGTTAGCAAGCGATTTAAAATGCAAGGTCCGAAAGTGAGGAGGAGGAGAAGGATGATAAGGGGTCCTGCAATGGTGGAGAGAAGGGTCGTTAGTCAGGGGGACTTGTTGAACCAGCTTTCAAATAATCCTTGCTGGGACTCCCGGTCTCACTGTCTCTGTGCTAGCCTGTCCCTAAGTTTGGTCAGCGAATCCCGAACAACGCTGGAGTGGTCTGCATAGAAACAGCATTGTTCCCGAAGCGCTGCGCATACCCCTCCTTCTTTTAGGAAGAGGAGATCTAGCCCCCTTCTGTTTTGGAGCACTACTTTTGACAAGGAGGTGAGTGACTGCTCGAGTTTTGTGATAGATTGTTCTATGGCTTTTAAATTTTTATCTATGGCTATCCGTAGCTGGGAGAAGTGCTGATTACCCTGTATTAAAGTAGCGGCTCCGGTACTTATACCAGCCGTAATGCCCAGGCTCATTATGACAGCTAGGGTTAGGGACACGGGTTCTCTCTTGGAGCAGGCGACTTCCGCTCTATGCTCAGTGTCAAGTGTGGAGCTGGGGTGGTAATAGACGTGAGGGAAGACACGTACTAGGACACAGTAATCATGAGAGCAGTTAAATGCTGCTGTCGATAGACAAGGGGTGAGTCCTGTGTTGCATGCCCACCAGAGGTCTGGAGACTGGGGGACTAAGTAAGTCTGGGAATCAGTTACAGGGTGGGTCTTGTTATAGAGGTGAAGGTGCTGAAATGGAGGTTTTCCCAGACATAACCCAGTCCCTGAGACTTCTGTGAGGGTTAACTTGCAGCGGTCTGCCCATGCACAGCTGTCATGAGAGGAGATATTAAAGTAATTTTTTAAGGTGGCAATTCCTTCATAATAAGGGGAATTCGCGGCTAGGCATAGCCAGCAAGAGCGGGTGGAGTCTGGGTCAGTAAGGTTCAGTACTGCAAAGGTTCCTTGTATAAGATGATAGAGGCGATCTTCGGGGAGGGGAAAAGTGGGCTCTGGAGGAGAGAGAAAAGCGGGGGTAGAGGAATGAATGGTGTGGGGAGAGGAAAGGTGAAGTGTGGCGGGGTGGTTATTTTGGTCCTTAAGCACTGGGTTTGGGCCTATGAGGACTGTGGGTAGGGGTTTTATTTTTAATTTGATGGTAAATAGGAGGCCATCATCATATTTTTTCTTGTATAAGTGAAGACCCCGAGTATGCCCGGTTGGGGTCCAGGTTCGAACTTTTTTTTCTGGTTTGGTAAAGGAACTATTAAGAGGATGGCATCATTTTCCGTGGCAGGCTTGGTAGTCTGCTTGACCATGCCGCCACCCATTGCCATCGGGCTGGGCTGAGTAGTTAGCTATTATTTGAATGTAATTCCATGAGGAGCTGGGTTTTTAATAGACATTCCCTGTAGTTTCACAGCCCCAGTGTTGGCAATAATATGAGTCCGCGCCCCCACAGTTGTAGTTGTGGCAGCGTCCCCTATGGTATCCTGGGCATATATAAAAGGGGAGTTTTTTTAGCATGCCTCTGCGGGAGGTCTCGCCGTAGCCTCCCCATGGGTTAAGTCCCGTTTGTCCTGGGGGTGAGGGTTGATCAGGAGGGTGTTGTTGGAAGCCAGTCAGTCCTTCTAAGTCCCAATCAGCGGGAGCCCCTATAGCTAGGGCACATAGGTCGGGGTGTAGGGTGGGCCACCAGGTCCAGGGTGGAGCGTGATGGGAGGCTTCCCATATCACGTCTCCTCTCTGGGATAATACCTGCCAAGTAAGGCACAAGGGTTCATGAGGGTTGGAAGCGGAGAGAGTGGTAGGAATGAGGGAGAACAGGACAAGTATTATGAAGGGGTGGATTTTGTGAGTCTTATCTTGAGCGGGTCTGACGATCGCTGGAGCTGCCATTGATCCGGTCCATCCACGATCTGATCTGGAGCTTTATCTGGGTCCAGGGGTCCTTTCGCTATCTTGGCGTGCGAAGCGTGAATCTAGGCTGCAATCCCGTCAACCTTGATGGCAGTGGGGGTGGTGAGGAGTATGGTATAGGGTCCTTTCCACCGGGCTTCCAGTCCTTGGGAGCAGTGCCTGCGTATGAGGACGGAGTCCCTCACTTGGAATGGATGCTGGTCCTTAGAATGTCCTGGTCTGTAAACCTCAGCCAACGGAGCCCACACCTGGGCCTGGACAGCCTGGAGACCCCTTAGTCTGGCGAGTAGGTCTATCTTGGAAGCAGAAGGCAAGTATGAGGGAGAGAATTGCATGTGAGAAAGGGGTGGTGGCCCACCATAGTGGATTTCGTAAGGGGTAAGGTTAAAGCGGGAAGGGGTATTTCTGATTGTAAAGAGAACTAAAGGCAGGAGCCGGGTCCAGTCTTTAGCGCCAGTCTGCAAGGTTAATTTAGTCAAGGTTTCTTTAATTGTTCTATTTGCTCGTTCTACCTGCCCTGAACTTTGGGGTCTGTAAGCACAATGTAATTTTCAATTTACCCCTAAGGACTTGGCCAGGCCCTGACTTACCTGGGAGACGAAGGCCAGGCCGTTGTCAGACCCGATTACCTGGGGCAGTCCGAAGTGAGGGAAGATCTCTTCTAGGATGGCCTTTCCCACTACGTGGGCAGTCTCTTGTTGGGTGGGGAAGGCTTCTACTCATCCTGAAAAAGTGTCAATGAATATAAGCAGGTACCGGTATCGAGAGCCCCTGGGAGTGATTTTTGTGAAATCTATTTCCCAGTGGGTCCCCGGCCGGTCTCCCCGTATTCGGACACCGGGAGTGGTTGAGAGTCTGGGAGAGGGACGCCCGGCGTTGACTTGCTGGCAGGGAATGCAGGACATAACTACTTGTGATATGAGGGAGGAAGCATGGGGAACTATGAAGTCAGTGCGCTCCAGGATTTGTTTGAGCTTCTTTTTTCCGAGGTGTGTCCAATTGTGCATCTGTTGAATTATTAGCTTGGCATCTTTGGCAGGGAGGATGATTTTTTTATTTTTGATATAAGTACCTCCATGGAAGAGGTGGTGATATTTTCCTTCTAACCGTTTAACCTCTCGTAGGTCTTGCTCAGTATACTGATAACGGGGAACTGCGGCTGGTGGGTCGGTTTCTTGGGTTACTAGTACTACCGTGGGAAGTCCCAGGAGGGCTGCCTGCCTCGCCGCTTGGTCTGCTCTCCGGTTACCTACAGCGACTGGCATATTCTCTTTCTGGTGCCCTGGGCAATGGATGATGCTGAGCTGCTTGGGCAGAAATAGGGCTTTTAAGAGAGCGAGTATCTCTTGCTTATTCTTGATTTTTTTACCCTCTGACGTGAGGAGCCCTCTTTGTTCATAGATAGTGCCATGTAGGTGCGCTGTGGTAAAGGCGTAGCGGCTGTCAGTGTAGATATTAGCTTGGGTCCCAGCAGACAACTCCAGGGCCTTGGTCAGAGCTATGAGTTCTGCTTTCTGGGCAGAAGTTCCTGGTGGGAGAGCTTCTGCCCATATGGTCTGAGTCTCATTTATCACAGCTGACCCTGCCTTCCTGACACCCTCGTGGATAAAGCTGCTGCCGTCCGTATACCAGGTGTGGTCTGCTTGAGGCAGCAGCTGATCTTTAAGGTCTTCTCGGGTCCTGTGTACCCTGGCCAAAATCTGCAGGCAGTCATGCAGTACCTGTTGTGAGGGGTCAAGTGTAGGCAGTAGGGTGGCTGGGTTGAGCCCAGACGTCTTATCAAAGGTGATTCTGTCGGGATTCAGTAGTAAGGCTTGATAGTGTGTGATCCTGGCGTTGGTGATTCACCGGTCAGGTGGCTGCTTGATTATTCCTTCAGTGGCATGGGGGGTGACCAGGGTTAGGGGCTGCCCTAAGGTGAGTTTATCGGAGTCCTTTACCAGGAGGGCTGTAGCCGCAATGATGCGGAGGCAGGGAGGCCACCCGGCCGCCACTGGGTCTAGCTTCTTTGAAAGGTAGGCTATGGGTTGTCTCCACGGTCCTAAAGTCTGCGTTAGCACCCCCTTTGCTACCCCTTTCCATTCATCCAGATATAAGGTAAAAGGTTTAGTCATGTCCGGGAGTCCCAGGGCAGGAGGGATGAGCAGGGCCCGTTTGATCTTGTCAAAGGCTTCCTGATGGGTCGTAAGCCACTTAAAGGGTGTCATGGCCCGTGTCAGGGGATATAGGGGGGCCACTAGTTCTGCAAACCCGGGTATCCAGAGACGGCAGAACCCGGTGGTCCCCAGAAACTCCCGTACTTCTCGCGGACTGGTTGGGGTAGGTAACTGGGCTATGGCCCTGACTCGTCCTTCTGTGAGCCACATTTTCCCGTCCTTTAGGGTATATCCTAGGTAGGTTACCTGTTGTTGGCAGACCTGGGCCTTCTTAGCAGAGGCTCGGTAACCTAGTCAGCCTAGTTCCCGTAATAAGGCCTCTGTTCCTTGGCGGCAGGAGTTTTTACTGGTGGCTGCCAGCAGCAGATCATCTATATACTGGAGTAGGATGATGTCTGGATTGTGTAGCCGGAACGGGGCGAGGTCCTGGTGCAAGGCCTCATCAAACAAGGTGGGGGAGTTCTTAAAGCTCTGCGGTAGCCGGGTCCAGGTCAGTTGCCCAGATACCCTGAGGTCTGTGTCTTTCCACTCAAAGGCAAACAAGGGTTGGCTTTGGGGAGCCAGCGTAAGACAAAAGAAGGCATTCTTTAGGTCTAAGACAATATACCAGTTATGGGAAGGATTGAGGGTGCTCAGTAAGTTGTAAGGATTGAGCAATGTCAGGTGTATGTCCATGACCCGCCTGTTTATCTCTCTGAGGTCTTGGACTGGCCGATAGTCCGGGGTGCCAGGTTTTCTAACTGGCAACAGTGGGGTGTTCCACGGGGACTGACAGGGGACTAGGACTTCTAGCTCCAGGAATTTACGAATGTGAGGCTGGATCCCTTCCCTGTCTTCCTGGCTCATGGGATATTGCCGCACTGATATTGGAGTAGCATTGGGTTTGAGCTGCACAATGATGGGAGGCTGTTGTTGGGCCTTCCCCAGTCCGGCTGTCTCTGTCCATGCTTGGGGAATTTTCTGGAGCCAGTGATCCGACAGGACTCCTTGTGTGGGCTTATCATAGAGCCTATGTTCATCATGCAGGCTCAGAGTAAGAACCTGGAGGGGTTGGCCTTGCTTATCAGTCACCTGGGCCCCTCCCTCTGTGAAGTAGATATGTGCTCCTATCTTGGAGAGGAGGTCTCGGCCCAGTAAGGGGTAGGGGCACTCTGGGACAAGCAGAAAAGAATGCATTATTCTTTGGTTTCCTAGATCCACAGTGCGTCTAGATGTCCACTTGTGGACCTTACTCCCTGTGGCACCCTGCACTAGTGAAGTTTTAGAAGATATAGGTCCTGAGTAGCTGTTCAGGACTGAGTGTTGGGCCCCTGTATCTACTAAAAAGTTGGTGCGTTGTCTTTTTACTGATAGGGTTATCCGGGGCTCAGGAGGGGGAACCGAGCCCTGACTCCCCTAATTATTATCTTTTAGAGTCAGGGCGGGCGTTGGTTTTTTTTTTTTTTTTATCGGTGGGTTTCTGTGGACAGTCTTTAATTTAATGCCCCTTTTTTTTGCAATATGCACATTGATCGCGTTTAATTTTCGCCCCTCTCCGGTCTCCCCCTACACTATTCTGCTTTGACCCTCTGTCTACATCCTGTACTACTGCGGCCAAGATTCTGGTCAAGTTTCGATTTCTTTTTTTATCTCTCTTATTTTCTCTTTTTTTTTTCGCTCTCTGGCTAGTCTAATTTTTTTTTCTCTGGGGTTTCTCTTTTATTATAAACTTTCTCTTTCTCTCTAAGTCCTGTAGGGAGAAAGTTTGTAACCTATCTAGTCGTTGTAATTTTGCCCGGATGTCAGTTGCGGACTGATCTATGTATGACATCAGGATAGTAGTCTTATGCTCAAGGGCTTCCGGATCGCACGGAGTGTACATTCGGAACCCATTTAGCAATCTTTTTATAAAGGCTGCCGGGCTCTCTGCCTGTCCCTGCACAATGATTCGTACCTTAGCCAAATTGGTGGGGTGCTTCCCTGCCCCTTTGAGACCTGCCAATAGAGTCTGGCGGTAAAGACAAAGACGCTCTCTACCAGCTCCGGTGTTGAAGTCCCAATTGGGGCGGTTTAAGGGGAAAGCAGCATCAATCTCGTTAGGGAGTTGTGTGGGTCTCCCATCCGGTCCAGGTATATTACCCCGTGTCTCCAGGATGACTCGTTGTCTCTCCTCCGTGGTCAAGAGGACCTGGAGGAGCTGCTGGCAGTCATCCCAGGTCGGGCGGTGGGTTAAGAGGATAGATTCTATTAAAGAGGTTAGGGCTTGGGGGTCCTGAGAAAAGGTAGGGTTGTGGGTTTTCTAATTGTATAAATCAGAGGCTGAAAACGGCCAGTAGTATTCCTTATCCCCCACCATCCGGAGAGGGAAAGTTGAAGCAGTCCACCTGTCGGCGTTCTGGGGATCTCAATCTCTCCAGAGCCTGAGACGGGGCGGAGAAGGAGGCGCGGGCTCTGCAGGAGAGGAGGAGGGGGCTGCAGAGGAAGCAGAAGAAGTAGATAGAGGGTGAGGAGGTGTCCCGGCCGGCAGCAGGAGGGGTTGCGGATACGGCGGGGGAGGGTCTAGGAGGAGGAGGTCTTGCGGGGAATCGGGGAGAACCGGTTTTAGAGGTCGGGTGGTCTCATCCCCTATTTGGAGAGGGAGTAGGGTAGAGGGTGGAGCAGAGGGGGAGGCGGAATGGCCTGGGGGAGGAAGTTGGGAGGGGATTTCTGGGCTGAAAAAGGGCAGGACCCACGCTGGGGGGTCTCTGGCCAAGTCTTTCCAGGTAATGATGTAGGCAACTTGATCAGGATGGCTTTGAGGCCCTGGCTGGAAAACTTTAGACTTGACCTGCAAAATAATGGGCAGAATGAAGGTTCCGTCTTGGGGCCAACCGACATTAAAAGTCGGCCATTCCGAGGAACAGAGGGTCTGCCAGCGGCCCTGGCGCACCTCCACTGAGAGGTTACGCGCCCTGGCCTTGACGTCTTTCCAATGAGCTAGAGTTAGGGAAAGAGGGGTCGTTAGTTGGTTTCCCATTTTGGGAGGACCGGTCCATGTACAAAAGACTAGGAGACAAAGAAAAACAATAGACACACATGAAAACAAAAACCGCGCAGCTAGAGAACGGCGCCACAAAATTGAAATTGATTCAGATGGCAGGGGACACCTGCCTACGGAATTGAGGAGGCTGACAGAATCGTCAGCCGCCCTCCAGGCGACAGGGAGATCCCTGTCTACAGGTTTGAGGAGGCTGACAGAATCGTCAACCGCCCTCCAGGTCACTGCTGATGCGTCCCCCAGGGTGCTGGGTGGAGAGTACGGGCACGTCTACCCCTCTCCAACTCCCAGATACAGATACAGATGCGTACGCCTGAATCAGAAACAGAAACAGAAAACAAAGAAACAAAGACTCAATTAAGTTTGCCGGGCCGGACTTACCTCCGACTGGAGTGGGTGGTCTGGGGGGGAGCGCTCGATCCCGGACGAGCCCCCAAATGTTGTGCCCAACCCGGGGGTCACACCCCAAAGACCACTCACTAGACACAAGTCGATGCAAAAGCAAGAGGCAGGTTTATTGCTGACGCGTCAGGGTCCCTCAGCCTCCGAAGGGGGAAGGACCCTGAGAGGCAGTTACAGGCTGTTTTTAAAGCTAAAAACTACACGCAGGTGGGGGGGAGAGAGGAATATGAGGGAAGGGGAATGGGGAAGTGGTTTCGCAAGGGGTGGGGTGAAATGCCTGAGGGTGTGAGGACTTGTGGTAGGAGAGCTGGGTGCCTGTTTGTCTCCGGGCAGGAGTTTTTCTCTTGGCTAGGGGCCAGGGACTTTCTGGGTAAAGGTGGTTTTTCTCAAAACTGCTTGGGGGGGGGTTTGTCTGCCTGGTCTGTGCTGTGTTTTCTGTCAGGTTTGAAGGGGGCCCTTCACTCTCAGGAGCTTGAGCCCCAAACCTCACAGCATCCTCATGATAATCCCCTCTCAGGTTAGAATCCCCCTAGCCTCAGTCTGTGTGCAGAGAGTGACAAAACCACCAGGAACCAATGTTTAGGGTAACATCTCGGAAGAAGTCCAGATTTTGCAGAAAACTTTCAGAAAATCTAGTTATTTTCTCAGTAACTTCAAATTTATTACTGTGAGAATGAAAGTTGTTTTTTAAAAATTCAAAGTATAAAAGATTACTTTCTTTTCTTTTTATTTTGTATTTATTTATTTTTTTTGAGACAGAGTCTCAAGCTGTCATCCTGGGAACAGCAACCTCCAACTCTTGGGTTCAAGCAGTCTTCTTTCCTCAGTTTTTTCTATTTTTAGTAGAGGTGGGGTCTTGTTTTTGCTCAGGCTGGTCTAAAGCTAAAGCTATCCACCTGCCCCGGCCTCCCAGAGTGCTAGGATTACCAGCATGAGCCACCAGCCAGACAGAAAGATTACTTTCTTCAAAAAATCCAATTCAGGCTCGGCTTCCATAGCTCAAACGGCTAAGGCACCAGCCACATACACTAGAGCAGGTGGGTTCGAATCCAGCCCTGGCCTGCCAAACAACAATGACAACTATAACCAAAAAATAGCTGTGCATTGTGGCGGGTGCCTGTAAGTCCCAGCTACTCAGGAGGCTGAGTCAAGAGAATTGCTTAAGCTCAAGAGTTAGAGGTTGCTATGAGATGTGATGCCACCACATTCTACTAAGGGTGACATTGTGAAACTCTGTCTCAAAAAAAAAAAAAAAATCTAATTTTGTGTTTTTATATAAGGGGGAAATTGTCAACTCTGTTGCCTTATTTAATTATTCCACACATGGGCAAAAATGTCAATTTCACAAGGAAATACTAAAAAAAAAA
>NW_003852483.1:3659755-3669555 GCF_000181295.1 Otolemur garnettii | reverse complement strand
TAGAGACAGAGTCTTACTTTATCTCCCTTGGTAGAGTGCCGTGGCATCACACAGCTCACAGCAACCTCCAACTCCTGGGCTTAGGGCCTCCCGAGTAGCTGGGACTATAGGTGCTGGGCTATTTTCTTGTTGCAGTTCGGCTGGGGCCGGGTTGGAACCCATCACCCTCGGTATATGGGGCCAGCACCCTACTCACTGAGCCACAGGTGCCTCCCTCTCATCAGAATTTTTTTTTTTTTTGAGACAGAGCCTCAAGCTGTCCCCCTGGGTAGAGTACCGTGGCATCACAGCTCACACCAACCTCCAACTCCTGGGCTCAAGTGACTCTCCTGCCTCCGCCTCCCAAGTAGCTGGGACCACAGGCGCCCACCACAATGCCTGGCTATTTTTTGGTTGCAGCCATCATTGTTGTTTTGGTGGGCCTGAGCTGGATTTGAACCCACCGCCTTAGGTGTATGTGGCTGGCACCTTAGCCACTTGAGCCACAGGCGCCGAGCCTCTCATCAGAATTTTTAATTGTGTTTTGATTCTATAAAATACCTTATTTGTCCCTTCACTTAGTTGAAGGTTACAACCTCATAGGACCATATAAAGTGATCTTAACTACTGTTCCTTCAGTATTTCTATGTAATTAAGAAGGACACCAGAGTGTAATTATCTCTGTTGGAATACTGCTTGCTCGGTGTGCCTCTTTTCCATTTTAAAGCCTATTTATTTATTTATCAAGACAAGGTCTTTCTGTGTTGCCCAGGCTCGAGTGCAGTGGCATGGTCATAGCTCACTGCAGCCTCAAACTCCCTGTCTCAAGTGATCCTCCCACCTCAGCCTCCCAAGTAGCTGGGATGAGGCCCAACTAATTAAAAAAAAATTTTTTTTTGTAGACAAAGAATCCTACTGTGTTGCCCAGGCTGCTCTTGAACTTCTTTGAAGCTTCTTTAAATGTCCAGAAGCTTTTGGATGACTCCAAGGCACAGAGAACATGTGGTAGGCTCCCCACAGAGGACCAGGAGCCGGTCAGCCTTGGGCTCCATTTTGGGAACCCTATAAATCAAAAGAAGCCCTGTATGTTTTCATTACATACTTAAAAATAAAGACATTTGGGGAATTTTTGTTACCTTTACATCTAGCATCCAGAGAAGGACATCTATACTTTTATCTCATATGCTATTAATCATGGTCTTATAAAAAAAAAGTGGAGATTATTGAAATCCCTGAAATGTGTTAATACCACATAATGGTAGTTATTTCAAATATACAGAAATTAGGGAAATTTTCATAGCAACTGTCACTGAGCTATCTTATAAACCAAAGAACATGAAATTATACTAGTGCACATACATAGTAAGAGAAACCACCATTTTAAAGTCCAAACATTATATGTGGTATTTTCTTTCTTTTTTTTTTTTTTTTGAGATAGAGTCTCAAGCTGTTACCCTGGGTAGAGTACTGTGGCATCACAGCTCACAGCAACCTCGAACTCCTGGGCTTAAATGATTCTCTTCCCTCAGCCTCCCAAGCAGCTGGGACTACAGACACCCGCCACAATGCCTGGCCATTTTTTGGTTGTAGTTGTCATTGTTTGGCAGGCCCGGGCTGGATTCGAACCCACCAGTTCCGGTGTATGTAATTGGCTCCCTAGCCACTTGAGCTACAGGCACAGAGCCTATATGTGGTGTTTTCAATAGGAATTAAATTGATGACCAAAATGGATATCTTGATTCTTTTTAACAATCTCCTTTTATAGATATTTAATTTAACTTCTAGCATGAAAATAGTGCTGGGCTTCTCCCACCAGGCAGCCAGTCTTGTGCCCTGGTCATCAAAGTTCTCACAAGTGTGGCTTCTCTTTTTTAGGGCCAGGTGGTCTATGAATCAGTAAAAAGTCACAGATGGGGACAGAGGAACAAGTTAAAGGCCATCTAGGGGAAGTAATTGGCCAGATTCAAAGTGTGAGAAAGGCTACATGGTAACCACTACCAAAAGGGTCAGTCAGCCTGTGGCATGAATAATTTGGGGATTAAGGGAGGAACTCTTACAGATTAAGAAAGATCCTTAAAAGAGAGACTTTGGAGGTATAGACACCAAGCACAATGGGTGCACCTTATTTGAATCCTAATTTGAACAAGCCAATGTAAAAACATTTCATTAGACAATTGGAATAATTTAAATATGGACTGGACATTAGAATATAATGAACTATTAGTTAATTTTGTTAGGTGTGAAAGGTTATGATTTTGTAAGAAGATTCTGTAAGTGCAGTGACACCATGTCTGGGATTTGCTTTAGAATATCACAGCAAAGTGCATTACTCAGTAGTTAGATAAATAGTGCAGCAGTGCACAGAGGGAGGCAGGGTGGGCAGATAGAGGAGGGGAAGCCGTGAGGAGATGGCGGTGGTCTTGGCTACAGGAGGGATCCCTAGGATCCCTGCACATTCTGCTTTTGTGCACCCTCTGGAATTTTCTTTCCTTTTCCTTTTTTTTGAGACAGAGCTTCAAGTGTCACCCTGGGCAGATTGCTGTGGCATCACAGCTCACAGCAACCTCCAACTCCTCTGCTCTTGCCTCAGCCTCCCAAGTAGCTGGGACTACAGACACTTGCCACAATGCCCAGCTATTTTTTGGTTGCAGCCATCGTTGTTGTTTGGCGGGTCCGGGCTGGATTCGAACCCACCAGCTCAGGTGTATGTGGCTGGCGCCTTAGCCACTTGAGCCACGGCCGAGCCCAGAATTTTCACAACAGCCTTAATGCCCTCTTTTTTTGACTGTCATGTACAGAGCACTCTCCTGGGATGCCTTCCTGTCCAAAGGAGAAAGTGGGTGGTCTTCTCAATTCCTTAGTCCCAGGCCATGTTCCTAAGCCATATCTTCTGAAAGAGTCTAGAGCAGGGGTCCTCAAACTTTTTAAACAGGAGGCCAGTCCACTGTCCCTCAGACTGTTGGAGGGCCAGACTTTGGGCCCCAGGACGAGTCAGCTGCTAAGCACAAGAGGTGGTGGTGGCAAAAACACCTGGCAGGCCGGATAAATGTCCTACGCCAGCCACATGTGGCCCGTGGGTCATAGTTTGAGGATGCCTGCTCTAGAAGCTGGGGCCTGGGGTGAAGAGGACCAAGAGTCAGTAGTGTGACCCAGAGACAGCCAGACCCAAAATGCAGAGTTGGCCTGCCTGACCGGCAGAATAGAGCCACAGAACGTCCAGGAGTAGCCTTGCCTGGGTTTCCTGATGTACTGGCAGGACCCTTATTTAGCTGCAGCTCAGAGGTTTGCTTTCTCCTCTGTCTCCCCCTCTGAATGGCATATCAAGGGCTTATTTCTCCCAGGGTTCCAGTGAGTCCCAGAGTCCTCTACCTGATCTGAACATGTGAGTGTCAGGGAAAAGGAAAGATATTTTTATTTTATTTACTTATTTATTTTTGGAGACCGAGTCTTACTCTGTCACCCAGGCTAGAGTGCCATGGCCTTAGACCTTCACAGCAACCTCAGACTCCTGGGTTCAATTGATCCTCCTTCCTCAGCCTCCTGTCACAACACCTGGCTTGTTTTTATGTTTTTAGCAGAGACAAGTCTCACTTTGCCAAGGCTGGTCTCAAATTCCTAAGCTCAGGCAGTTCATTCACCTGAGCCTCAGAGTGCTGGGATAAAGGTGTGCCACTGCACCTGACCTAATGTAAATACTTTAAGAGTTAATGAGAGAATGTTATGAACAGTTTTATTCTTTGAACTAAAACTTAGACAAAATGTACAGCTGTCTAGAAAAATCAGTGATGAGCAATCATTGAATAAAATAGAAAACCTGAACAGGGCAGTGCCTATGGCTCAGAGGATAGGGCGCTGGCCCCGTATACTGAGGGTGGCAGGTTCAAACCTGGCCCTGGCCAAACGGCAACAAAAAAATAGCTGGGCGTTGTGGCAGGTGCCTGTAGTCCCAGCTACTCAGGAGGCTGAGGCAGGAGAATCGCTTGAGCCCAGGAGTTGGAGGTTGCTGTGAGCTATGTGATGCCGCGGCATTCTACTGTGGGCAATAAAGTGAAACTCTGTCTCTACCAAAAAATAAAGAAAATAGAAAACCTGACTAGGCCTGTAATTGTAAAACAAACTGGAAAATCAAACATCTACAGAAACACAATGAACCTGGGGTACCTTTTTTACCAGAAAACAAAATCTATTTGGGAGGTGTTGGCTTTAAAAGGACAAGAGAATTAACTTGAAAGGGGTCCCACTGGCCAAAAAAGTGACAAATTTGAGCATCAGAAAAATCCAGTCACATGGATTAAAGCCATCAAATTTATAGAAGTCCATATGTATAAATAACTGATTTTGAAACTTAATGAAGAATCAAGCATTTATTCAGCCTTTTCTTGCATGCACTACGCCTAGTAAAGGAGAGAAAGGTCACCTTATGGAAAATATAAAAAATAGCTAAATAGAAGCCCCCCCCAAGGGAGGATTAAATTAGGAAGTCACCATCTTATGGCAGGATAAAATAAGGGATCGAAACAAAAATAATCAATGGATACTAAAACCCTTAGGGAAAACAGGATGGAAAATTTTATAGAAGATAGATCAGTATAGGCGTAGTAGCTCACACCTGTAATCCCAGTACTTTGGGGGGCCAAGGCAGTAGGAGCCCTTGATGCCCTTTGAGGTCCCTTGAGGCCAGGAGTTCAAGACAAGCCTGGGCAATATAGTGAGGCTCCCATCTTTATAAAAAATTTAAAAAGTACCTGGGCATAGTTGTATATGCCTCTAGTCTTAGCTACTCAGGAGGCTGAGGCAGGAGAATCACTTGAACCTCCAAGTTCAAGGTTGCAGTGATCTATGACTGTACCACTGCACTCCGGCCGCTAGGTGGCAAAGACTCTAATCTCTAAAAAAAAATTAAAAGGATAGATGTGGCTGAAGGGCTGACATCTAGACATGTTGATCAATTTCAATGGTGGTGATGCTATAAGAAGACCTCAGTATCACTCACCTATGAAGTAGTGTTATAAAAAAAAATTGACTATCTAGTGTAAACTAACCTTTTTTTTTTTTTTGAGACAGAGCCTCAAGCTGTCGCCCTGGGTAGAGTGCTGTGACATCACAGCTCACAGCAACCTCCAACTTCTGGGCTCAAGCCAGTCTCCTGCCTCTGCCTCCCAAGTAGCTGGGACCACAGGCGCCTGCCACAACGCCTGGCTATTTTTTGGTTGTTTGCCATTGTTGTTTGGCAGGCCTGGGCTGGATTTGAACCTGCTAGCTCAGGTGTAGATGGTGTATATGGCTGGTGCCTTAGCCACTTGAGCCACAGGGGCTGAGCCTACACTCACCTTTTATAGGAAATCAGAGATAGAGGGATAAATTAATGACACCATAAGAAAACAATCTGCTGCCACATCCAGACTGTGGAAAATTCTCTCTGTTAAACATCTTGGTTTCTTCAATATGCAAATAATGTGGGGAAAAGTATGGCAGGAGGGTTTTAAAGACTGAGAGAGACTTAGAGACTGATTGTCCATATTCAGTGGATGGCTCTTCTTTGGAGCCTGACTTGAGCAAGCCACTGTACAAAGAAGACTTTTTCCTTTTAACCCCTAAGTTTTAGAAAGTTTGAACATGAGGAATCTCCACTGGGAAAAGTGGAATATGGTTTGCCATTAGATATATGTAAACATGGATGAAGTACAGTAAAAATAATCTGGGACCACCATGGTCTGCAGTCCATCATTTTTTTGTTTGTTTGTTTGTTTTGTTTTGCTTTTTTTGAGATGGAGTCTCAAGCTGTTGCTCTGGGTAGAATACCCTGGCATCATAGCTCACAGAAACCTCCAACTCTTGGGCTTGAGTGATCCTTATGCTTCAGTTTTTCTATTTTTAGTAGAGACGGGGTCTTGCTTTTGCTCAGGTTGGTCTGGAACTCGAGATCAAGCAATCCACTTGCCTTGGCCTCCCAGAGTGCTAGGATTACAGGTGTTAGCCACCAGGCCCGGCTGCAGTCCATCATTGACTGAAATGTCATTAATTGTGTTTACGGATGGCTAAAAAAATAAGTTCATCCTAAATAAGAAGTGGCAGGTGAATAGAAAGTGTGGCTGGAGCAGACAGCTGATCCCTTGCTTGGATCTAAGAATAGTGTGGGCTGGGCACTGGCATAAGAGAACAGGCCAGGGGGCCTTCAGGGACATCTCTGCTTTCTGTGACAGAATGTCCCTACCAGCAGTTCCCAATTCTGATCATTAGTTACAGGAGGCAGATGGTTCTCAGCAGATGCATAGGGTAGGGGCTGGTAACCCAAGAATGGTTGCCATGAGTCTTTTTCCCCTTCGGAAAAGTGTTCAATTCCCAAAAAGGTAAGCTTGTAGACACTCTTAGACACTCATTCCCAGGATTTCTGAGCCTGATTTCTCCAGGGAGCCCAGCTGTGATGGCTGACTCTCCATCTGAACCTCTACCAGGGCTAAGATGTGGGGGCAGCTGGTTTCTGCCCATTGGTAGGACCTGAACTCAGGACCCCCAAGTTCTCATGCCCATGAGGGCCTGGTCTCCACTCCCTCTGTCCCCCCAACAGTAGGCCATGCCCCTAATTAGGCTGGATGCCTCTGTCAGGAGGCAAGAAACCTTAGCTGCTGGTCAGGCAGTAGCACACAGACAGCAATTCCTGTGATTGAATGCTTTAAGCCCACCAGGGAAACCCATTTTCTCCTTAGAGACATGCCTCCTGACAACTTAACCTGTTGTCTCAAAGCAGAGAGAGCAGTTCTGAGAGTTTGTAAGTGTATGTGGTGGCAGAGCTGGTTGGAAAAGGCAATAAGGACCAAGGGAAAGTGGACCAAGCTTCCTGCAAAGAATTCTGGTATTGAAAGAAGGAAAAAACAGAATGTAAGATAATGTGGTTTAGAGTTTTCTTCTTTACCTTCAGACAGAGCACTGCATTGCTCTGTGTTTTTCATAAACAACTCTCTTAAGCTGCTAATTAGGGGGTGATTTCAACTCTGAGGTGTTCTCAAGAGGCCCTGTTAACCGTGCCTGGGGACTGCTCTGAAACCTGAAAGTTTGTAAATGTGGCTCAGCTGGAAAAATGTCCCCACAGAGCTATCTCTGTCTCTGAGCAAAGCACCCACCCCTGACGCACTGGTAACCACAGCAGGGTCAGAGCATCCTCAAACCTAAAAGCATATGAAAGTGGATTTCTATCTTTATAAAATGTGAATATTTTACAACAGCTATACTTTAGGGACAAAGAAGTATCAGAGTATCCCAGCACCAATAGCATAGGGGCAGCCCCTTATGAGTTAAGTGTCTTTCAGAAAAACTTGCCCAGAGGCTTGGAAGAAGGAGAAGGAGAGGCCCTCTGAAGCTGAGTATCTGGAAGGAATGGGGCAAAGTCCCACGTTAGAGATGACCAGTCCAGTTTCCTTCCCTTTCTCAGACAGCTGCTCACTCTCTGGGTTTAACGCTTTTATTCTCACATGGAGTTAAAGACAGGCAAGACCAAGAAGCACCTTTTCCCCCCACTTGCCAGTTACTATTTCACAAATATCCATCTTGGTGAGGAGGGTATATGGGGCCTCTGACTCCCTTCTTCTCCCTGACATCTGAGGCCCGCCCTCTGGGCACGCGCAGGATTGCTCTACTCGGCCCCACTGAGCACCACATCATCTGAAATCCCCTGTGTTCAGGACACCAACGGCACCCTGAGGTCTCTTTACCGGTCTGGTTGCCAAGGCCAGCGGCGGAAGAGGATGCCCCTGGACTGTGCTGGTTAGAAGCATCCCCGCCCTATGGCCATCTGACATAGCAAGACCAGAGAGGGGGGTCCGTGGAGTGGGGTGGAGGGTCTTCCACAGGTAAATTGTGGGGCAAAGAAAGAGACGAAGTGGACATGAAGATGGAAACGAATCCAGGGATGCGGCAGGGTGAGGCATAGAAGGCAACGCAATGGAAGGTGCCCTGGCGTCCTGGGGAGGGAGGGCGGCTGGATGGCCACTGGTGGGGACACAGCTGCTTCTCCACCACTGTGACAGGCGCAGGGCTTTCCTAAAGGTAAAATAAACCGTATGTTTGTTTTGTGTGATATTCTGAAATGTTGTTTTTACTTCACAGTATAAGCTTAAAGGAACACATGGACGAAATTTTTTAAAAAATCAAGGAGCGGGCAGAGACATCTCAGGCTGAAATGTCTCCCCTGTGAGCTGCTGGAATGTTGGTCCTCTCATGCGTCCTTTCTAGGCAGTTCTGGCAGACATTTCAGCCTAAGAAGATTTTACATAAAAACCACTTGCCTTTTGTCTTTAACTCCATTAATTAAAAGTTGGAATAATTTTCTTTAATGGCAGTGCCATCTGGCTTCCTGGTTTAATTGATTTGTACTGGTGTTAATAAAAAGATGAGTGAAACTGACAATGTTATGGTTTTCTCATCATCCAAATCTGTATGACTGGAGGCCTCCAGGGTTAATCTAATGTGAAGCCACATGTTTCATGGGAGATTCTAAGACCCTGGGACTTATGCAGGACTGATATGGCCCAGAACTGGTGGCATATCCCTGAGGAAGCTGAGAGAGTCTTGCTCCCCTGATGACCTTTGCAGTGGCATGAGGCATGTGCCAGGGGACCCTCTACCTCAGGGGCAGGCATTTTAAAATTCATCAAACCTTTAAAAGCCAATGACTAGCTGAGAGTGGAGAAGGGAAGGGACATTGACAAACATTCCATTCCAATGATCAGTCAATGACAGATTGCAACAGTTGACTACTACTGGATTATACTCAGGGGAAATTCAAAGGAAAAATAATTTTGAAGTCAAAGGGTGAGTGGGTTGATGGGGAACCCCCACCTCACTCTGACTCACATGACTACTTCATGTCAACATAAATTCTTATACCCTTCTTTCTTTCTTCCTTCAAATTTCCTGTTATATGAAGTCCTTGGAGATGGTTTTGGCCTTGAACAACAGTAAGTTTCATGGAGGATGTGATAGGATATGGGGAATGAGTGTCCCCTCTGGGTTAGCAGCCAGAGAACTTAAGTACAGGCAACAGAAAGTTTCTCCAAGCTAAGCAGAAGGGACAGGGGTATGCAGGTCCTGAAAAGGCTGAGAAGGTGGAGCAGCTCCAGAAATAGTCAGAACCCAAGGGTGGGACTCTACCCTCAGCTCTGGAAGCAGCAGCCCCAGGGTCAAGGAGGAGTGAGGTCTCCAAACCAGGCAAGGCCTAGCCTCCAAGCCACAGAGGTGCCAGGAAGAGCTTTGGATCCTGGGACACACATACATACATATATACTCGTATGACACACATGCACAGACACACAACACTCAACATGCACACTACACGCCCCCCCACACACACCAAGGTAAAAGGACTGAATTTTAATCTCTGTCTTAAGACTATAGGGTTGTGATTTTCTGATTTGCAGATGGGAGTTCTCTGCTGAGGCTCTACAAATGATCTTGTTTGTTTTCTGAGACAGAACCTCAAGCTGTTGCCCTGGATAGAGTGCTGTGCCATCACAGCTCACAGCAACCTCCAGCTCCTGGGCTCAAGCAATTCTCCTGCCTCCGCCTCCCAAGTAGCTGGGACTATAGGCACTCGGCATAACACCCAGCTATTTTTTGGTTGCAGCTGTCATTGTTGTTTGTCAGGCCCAGACTGGATTCAAACACACCAGATCAGGTGTATATGGCTAGTGCCTTAGCTGCTTGAGCCACAGGCACTGAGCCAAATGATTTTTTTTTTTTTTTTTGAGACAGAGTCTCACTATGTAGCCTCAGTAAGAGTGCTGTGGAGTCACAGCTCACAGTAACCACAAACTCTTGGGCTTAAG
>NW_003852483.1:3616910-3659735 GCF_000181295.1 Otolemur garnettii | reverse complement strand
AGACAGAGTCTCACTATGTAGCCCTCAGTAGAGTGCTGTTGCGTCACAGCTCACAGCAACCTCAAACTCTTGGGCTTAAGTGATTCTCTTGCCTCAGCTTCCCAAGTAGCTGGGACTACAGGCGCCCACCATGATGCCTGGCCATTTTTTGGTTGTAGCTATCATTGTTGGTTGGCAGGCCCAGGTTGGATTCGAACCTGCCAGCTCTGGTGTATGTGGCTGGTGCCTTAGCTGCTTGAGCTACAGGCACCAAGCCACGGCTATTTGTTGTTGTTGTTGTTGTTGTTTTGATTAGCTGGCCCAAGCTGGGTTCGAACCCACCAGCCCTGGTGTATGTGGCCGGCAACTTAGCCACTGAGCTATGGGCATTGAGCCTCAAGAGACAATTTGATAGTGACTGTGTTGAGGGCTTTGTTCTGAAACTGCAGGCATGGGTGCTTAGTGACTTGCCACCATCTTCATTAGGTATGGTGGTGTGGTCAAGTGTGATAAAGTGTTGGTGACTTTAGGTCTGTTGCCCCAGGCTAGAGTGCTGTGGCATCATCTCAGCTCACAGCAACCTCAAACTCCTGGTTTCAAGAGACCCTCCTGCTTCACCTCCTGAGTAGCTGGGACTACAGGTACCTGCCGCTACACCTGGCTAATTTTTCTATGTTTTTTTTTTTTTTTTTTTAAGTAGAGATGGGAATTTGCTCTTGCTCAGGCTGGTCTCAAACTCCTGAGCTCAAGCGATCCTCCCACCTCAGTCTCCCAGAGTACTGGGATTACATCTCACCCAGCCTGTTTCTTTTTCTTTCTTTCTTTTTTTTTTTTTTGAGACAGGGCCTCAAGCTGTCCCCCTGGGCAGAGTACAGTGGCATCACTGCTCACAGCAACCTCCAACTCCTGGGCTCAAGTGAGTCTCCTGCCTCTGTCTCCCAAGTAGCTGGGACCACAGGTGCCCGCCACAACACCTGGCTATTTTTTTATTGCATCCATCATTGTTGTTTGGCAGGCCGGGCTGGATTCGAACCTGCCACCTTAGGTGTATGTGGCTGGCGCCTTAGCCACTTGAGCCCCAGGTGCCAGCCCCTGTTTCTTATTTTTAACAAAATCAAAGTCTACAGCTCAGCACCTATAGCTCAAACAGCTAGGACGCCAGCCACATACACCAGAGCTGGCGGGTTCAAATCTGGCCCGCGCCTGCCAAACAACAATGACAACTACAACCAAAAAAAAGAAAAAACCAGCCAGGCATTGTGGTGGGCGCCTATAGTCCTAGCTACCTGGGAGGCTGAGGCAAGAGAATTGCTTAAGCCCAGGAGGTGGAGGTTGCTGTGAACTGTGATGCCACAGCACTCTGTTCTCAACAGCTTGAGACTCTGCCTTGAAACAAATAAATAAAATAAAGTAAAATAAAATAGAAGTCTATATTTTTTATTTCATAGTTTCTTTTTTTCAAAGAGAGGAGTTACATATATCTTTGTTTCTGTAATACCTCATAGGATATTTTATTTATTTTTTATTTGTTGCAGTTTTTGGCCGGGGTCGGGTTTGAACCCACCACCTCTGGTAGCAGCCAGCGCCCTACTCACTGAGCTATAGTCACCACCTGTCATAGGATATTTTTGAAGATTGACTACATGAACATAGGGAATGTGCCTAAAATAATGTCTGGCACCCAGCACTAAATAGACACCATCATTGTCATCATAAACCAGGCACCCAGGGCCATCCACAACACGACTACAAGCCACCTTCCCAGTATCCTGTCTACCCTCCAACATCACATCCACTGCAGCCCAACTGAGAAATTTGCTCTTCCCTCTGCCCACTCTTGTCTGGCTCACCTCCTGCCACCTCCTTCAAGGTCTTCAGCTCCCTCACTAAGTCTTTCCCAATCTCACCTCTTGAAGTAATTCTCCTTCCTCCACACCTATTATGGATTGAACTGTGCCCCCCTCCAAAGACTTTCTAGGGTCCTGGCCCCAAAGAACCTCAGAATGTGGCCTTCAGGCTCACTTCAAGTGTACCTACTTAAGATGAGGTCATAGTGGACTAGGGCAGGCCCCTGAGCCATGTGAACGGTGTCCTTATGGATAGAACTCTGTGAGAGGGCCCCAGGTGACTTCTGAGGATTGGAGTGATGCAGCCACAAGCCAAGGAATGCCAAAGATGGTGGCAACCTCAGAAACCAGTAAGATGCAAGAGGCTGAGGGAGTTTGGCCTTGCTGAAATCCTGATTTCAGACTTCTGCCCTCCAGAACTGTTAGACAATACATTTCTGTTGTGGGAAGCCACCTGCATTGTCCTTGCCACAGCAACCCTGGGGAACTAATCCAACCTCCATTCAGGTATGGATTGAACTTCCTCTTGCCAATGCTGGGGGCTGGTTGGGTTCGTGGACATGTGACTGGGGCTCAGTGCTCTGCAGTTGCTGTATTGAAGTTCTTTTTTTTATCTTTTTGAGATAGAGCCTCACTATGTCGACCTTTGGTAGAGTGCTGTAGCATCACAGCTCATAGCAAGCTCTTGGGCTTAAGTGATTCTCTAGCCTCAGCCTTCCAAGTAGCTGGGACTACAAGTGCCCACCACAATGACCAGCTGTTCTTTGGTTGCAATTTTTATTACTGTTTAGCAGGCCCGGGCCAGGCTCAAACCCGCCAGCTTCAGTGTATGTGGCTGGCGCCCTACTCACTAAGCTATGGGCACCGAGCCTATATTGAAATTATTTATTTATTTATTTATTTATTTATTTATTTATTTTGAGACAGAGTCTCACTATGTTGCCCTGGGTAGAGTGCTGTGAAGTCACAGCTCACAGCAACCTCAAACTCTTGGGCTTAAGTGATTCTCTTGCCTCGGCCTCCCAAATAGCTGAGACTACAGGTGCCTGCCACAATGCCCGGCTATTTTTTTGTTGCAGTTGTCATTGTTGTTTCACTGACCCAGGGCCAGGCTCGAACCCTGCACATGTGGCCAGCGCTGTAACCACTGTGCTATGGGTGCAGAACCTATATTGGAATTCTTAATTAAATGTTCTGTCTTTGAGTTTGGGTTGGGTAAGTGAGGTCTGATTGGTCATTGGACCTTGCTCAGGGATTAGATCCCAGCTTTGTGTCCTCCCACCTGCTGTTGCCCCTTTGTTTGTCCAAAATAGACTTGACTATTTTGACTACTTGACTGCTCCATCTCTCTCCCTTTGGTGGTCTGGCTTTGTCCCTCATCCATGGTCAGTAGGGGCCTGGATGTGGGTGGGGAGGGTTGATATAAGAGGCCTTTGCCCTAGGGCATCTCAGGATGGGTACAGCCATGGGAGCGGCTGGTGGACTGTGTGCAGCCAAGTCACTTAGGGCAGGGCCCCTGGGCAAGTGTGAAAGTTGACACTTAGCCACCATAACAACCCAAGAGGTAGACTGTGGAAAAAAGTTTTTAGGCCACTTTTTTCCCTGTTTGTTGAAGAAAGGGCCTTGCATTTTTATATTGCACTGGACCTCTCAAATTATGTGGCTGGTCCTGGTTAGGAGCTACAGAGAGATGTTCCAACTTATAAATGATACACTGAATCCATCAGCTGCAATATGAGATAAATTCCTGATGAAGAAACAAGATATCTGTGACCAGGCAAGGACCTGGTCAGCCAAGGCAGTCATGCTTTATGTATGGAAAATCCACTGCAGCCACTGGACTATTTAAAGCCAGGAAATACAGAATGTTACATTTGCACTCTGGGTTGTCTAAATTGTTTGCTGTGCTGATCAGAGCAAAATTTCCATAATTATATTTGTATATTCATAAGTGGTGCTAGAAGCAAATGAATCATCATAATCATCATATGCATATCTTGATAGCCAAAAGGAAAAGTCAATTGCGTGTCAAGCTACCAAAGGTCACTGTTTCTTCACGGCTTCTCTTTTGCCAGAGAAGCAATTCAATGCGTGTTGGTAAAAAGGAGGCCTGAGAGGTGATGAACTTGCCCAACAACTTAACACAGACCCACATGCAGAGGGAGAACTGGGGGAAGCCCGCAGGTTGAGCAGGGCAGGCAGAGCCACCATCATATTGCAGTGCTCCTCCTTGGGGAGTCTTCGAAGGCTCTGCGTCCCCAGCCAGCCAGTGCTAGCTCTGAAACATTACACCTTTCAGTCTAGGACATAGCTATAGGCCAGTCAATGTGTAATATAGACTTTGATAACTGTTACAGAGAAATAGAACCAACGCTGTTCAAAGGCAGTCATGATAGACTTTATTTAGTGTCACTGCAATGGGGAAAGAGCTACAAATACAAGTGGGGATTTGTAGCCAAGGAGCAAGGTGGGGGTGAGAAGTGGGTGGGTGGAAAATTACTACTGGACACATCAAGGGTGGGGGCCTTCTTGCTAAACCTCTTTAACAAGATGGTTGCTTAAGGCAGGCCCAGGTGAGCAGATGCAAAGGGAGGGACGACTTAGCAGGATTCTCTGCGAAGATTGGCTTAGGGGGACCAAGGCTGGAGTCGAGGACTGGGCCTAGTTGAGAATAGGGTTGGGGGAAACTGTCTAAAGTTTGGGACAGTGCCTGTGGCTCAAAAGAGTTAGGTGCTGGTCCCATATGCTGGAGGTGGTGGGTTCAAACCCAGTCCGGGCCCAAAACAGCAAAATAATAATAATAATAATAAAGTGTGGTTGAGGAAGGAGTCCTTGTCATAACTACTGTCAGACATGAGGAGGAAATGCAGAAAAGATTGCCCTTAAGATAGGGAGGGGCTGTATAACAGGGTAGAAACGACAGTAGAGCCTCTACAGTTGACTCCTCTCTACATTGACCACCTCCTTAAGTTGACCTAATTTTCATAGACTATACACGTACCACATATAAGTATGATACAGTAGGCCTAGTTCCTTATGTTGATCACCTCCATATGTTGACCAGGTTGTTACAGTCTATTGGGTGGTCAACTTACAGAGGTTCTACTGTATTTTAAGGTGGTGGCAGGAATTAGAAGAGAGGGCCACAGAGAGGGAGGCCAGGCCAGAGGGCTCCTTCACTGGGGATTCTCAGGCCAGCATCCAGAGTCGAACTTGCAGCCTAATTTCCCCGTGATTGCTCAGGCCATGTAAAGCTTCTTTCAGATCTCCATGCTTAGGTCACCTTTAGATGTCTTGGGAGGAAGTTTGGTATGAAAGTGATTTTGCATTACCTAGATAGGGTGGAGGGAACACTTAATCCAATTTCTGGGACCCCAATTGTGGGTATTGTGGGGTGTGCTCCCTTGGAGGGAAACCTGAAGGAGAACTTGGCTCCAGCAGAAGCAGAACAGACAGCAGGACTGTTCTGAATCCCACAGCACCTGCAGCCCACTCTCACCTTAAGGGGAGGTCACAGGGGTGGCTTCATACAGTAGGGAGGGCCTTGGGAAAGTCCCTTTGAAGACTTGCTGTCCCAGAAAGGTCAGCAATGACCCTTGAAAATGCCCGTTAGAAGTAAAGCTGAGGGACTCAGACTAAGCTGTCCTCTATCTCCCCTGCATGGAGTTTGAGTCTTCTTCCTTGGTTGTATACACACAGACCCTCAAAGCAGCCATCCAGGTCTAGACGTGGTGGCTCATGGGAGGCTGAGGCGGGTGATTCCTTGAGTTCAGGAGTTCAAGACCAGCCTGAGCAAGACCCCATCTCTATTAAAACTAGAAGAAAATTAGTCAAGTCATGTGGCAAGCACATGTAGTCCCAGCTACTCCGGAGGCTGAGGCCAGAGGATTGCTTGAGTCCAAGAGTTTGAGGCTGTAAGCTATGATGACACCACAGGGCACTCTAACCTGGGCAACAGAGTAAGCCTCTGTCTCAAAAAAAGAAAGAAAGAAAAAAGCAGTGGTCTAAGGACAATGCCCTGGGGAGGTTTTTTTTTGTGAGACAAAGTCTTAGTTTGGCCCCCTCAGTAGAGTGCTGTGGCCTCGTAGCTCATAGCAACCTCAGACTCCTGGCTCAAGCAATTCTCTTGCCTCAGTCTCCCAAATAGATGGGCCTACAGGCACCCACCACAATGCCCAGCTATTTTGTTTGTTTGTTTGTTTTGTTTAGCAGGCCCGGCCAGGTTCAAACTCACTAGCCCCAGTGCATGTGGCTGGCGCCCTAACCACTGAGCTAAGGGCACCCTCCCCTGGGGATGTTGAGAGGTCGACTGACCCCGTCCCGCAGAATCACACCTCTCTCCACCACCACTGTGTTTCACTGCAGTCCCTAGGTGAGTTGCTTTCACCAGGAATGGGCACCCTCTCCTCCCAGCAGCACACCTAGGGAAGGCAATTTGTATACAAAGGATTGGGAGTTTTCTCTGTGGGTGGCACTGTCAACTAGTTAGGAATGCTAGCTACTTTGGCTCTCTGTTGTGTTCAAAGATTAAAAAACCAAACAGATCAAAATATAGTCTGGATGCTATTTAGAGCTTAGCTTCATTTCATTCCTTTTATTTCTGAATTTTGACAAAAGTAGAGGCCTTCACATCCAAGATTTATGCTCCTCACATCTCTCAATTTTGTCCTCAGATTTATCTATCCATCTTCCCCAGTCTTCTAAGAGGCCAATTGAATCTTGGCTGTACAGCCTGTATCACATAACTGCATCACTCAATCCTCTGTCAGGGTTTCTAGCTTTTGTTTACACAATCAACGTCATGTTCAGCCAGTAGTGAAAGACATCGGCCTATTTGAACAGGAGAGAACCGCACTAGCAAGAGGCTCCTGAGGAAGCTCACACCTTCCCTGACTTCTCTGATCCCATAATTAAAACTGCCTGCTTCGGCTGGTGCAGTGGCTCACAGCCTGTAATCCCAGCGCTCTGGGAGGCAGGTGGATTACCTGAGCTCACAGGTTCGTTGGAGACCAGCCTGAGTAAGAGATCCTGTCTGTAAAAAAATAGCCAGGTGTTGTGATGGGTGCCTGTAGTCCCAGCTACTTGGGACGCTGAGGCAAAAGAATCGCTTAAGACCAAGTTTGAGGTTGCTGTGAGCTGTGATGGCACGACACTCTACCAAGGGCAACATACTGAGGCTCTGTCTCCAAAAAAAAAAAAAAAAAGAGTCTACTTTCCCTTGTTGATAAAACTCCCCAGAGGGAATTTACAACAATCAAATTCCTTTGGCAGGTAAAGGGAGTTTAGAGAATGCTTCTCCCAGCATCTGCTGAATTTCAAGTGCTTACTGCCTTCTGCTGAAAATAATCAGCATACCAAAGCGACAAATTTGGGGTGTATTTATGGTTTCCCTCATTTCTTTTAAGTTTTTGATATTTTGTTCATCATGGACTTCTTTACATTAATTTTGAATCTTTAAAAGATTGCATTAAAACATTACTTACCTTGGGCGGCGCCTGTGACTCAAAGGAGTAGGGTCTCCAGCCCCTTATGCTTGAGGTGGTGGGTTCAAACCCAGCCCCTGGCCAAAAACTGTAAAAAAAAAAAAAAAAAAAATTACTTACCTTGAATACTGGAGGGTTTTTTCTGGTTGCATCTCTCAACCAGCCGCACAGCTTGCCTCATCCTATCTCCTCAACCAAGACCTGTTTTGCTCAAGGCTGAATCTCTGTAGAGTTTACCGCATTATTAATACTCTTGTTCTCCAAATAAAACATTCTTTAAGAACAGCTCCGATTTCTTTCTTTCTTTTTTTTTTTTTCTGTAGAGACAGTCACTTTATCCCCCTCGGCAGAGTGCCTTGGCGTCACAGGGCTCACAGCAACCTCCAGCTCTTGGGCTTACGCGATTCTCTTGCCTCAGCCTCTGGATAGGTGGGACTACAGGTGCCCACCACAACGCCCCGCAATTTTTTTGTTGTACTTTGGCCAGGCCGAGTTTGAACCCGCTACCCTCGGTAATGGGGCTGGCGCCCTACCCAGTGAGCCACAGCCGTCGCCCAACAGCTCCGATTTCTTCCAGAACTCTAGGACTCCTCTTAACCTGGACGCAGATGTCAGGGGCAAATGCACAGAAGGAAAAGAGCCCTGGTTCACCACCACGCTGCCCAGGCCGGCTCCAAGCCCGACCACCCTTCCTCTTACTCCATTCTCCCTTCAGCGGTGCTGGGCTAGGGCAAGAGCTCTGGGGCAGGGTTCACAGGGTGGGCAGCTGCTAGGGATGTAGAGAGGGAGGACGAGAAGAGGAAGGGTGCAGGAGAGAGGGCAAGAGCAGGGCTCGCGGGAAGTTGGGCACCAAGCGTCTGGGAAGGGGGTAAGTGGGCGGGGCAGGACGGGGCTCGCAGCCAACAGGCTGGAGGTGGAGAGGGGCTCTGCTGGAGCGCGCGAAGCTGGAGGGCTCCGCGGAGGTACGGCGCTGGAGCGTGGGCGAGACCCATCCGAAGGCGGGCACTGGAGCTGGTGCGGACCCGGAGGGGTGGGGATCGAGGGCAGGGCGAGGGGACCGTGTGCGGACGGCGGGGCTCCGGGTGGCACTGCTGGTTAAGCTTCTGGAGGCGGGTGCGGCGCTGTCGTCACTGCTTCTGCACCTGGGGTCACGGTGTCTGCGAGCGTCCCCTCCCAGAGCGGACTCCCCTGCTCCAGCTCCAGGCTAGGAGGGCCGAGGTCCGGGCGGGGCCCCAAGTCCGGGAGCAGCTAGGGAATCTCTTGAGTGGCCGGGCTGCCCAGCGGTGGGGCTCACCGCCGCGTGCCTGCCGGTGATCATACAGGTGTCTTCGGACCACAGGTGGCTGTGCAGCCTCGCCATGGTGGATGTACTAGGCGGGCGGCGCCTGGTGACCCGGGAGGGCGCGGCGGTGGAGGCCGAGGCGGCGCTGCAGAACAAGGTGGTGGCGCTGTATTTCGCCGCAGGCCGGTGCGCGCCCAGTCACGACTTCACGCCGCTGCTCTGTGACTTCTACACGGCGCTGGTGGGCGAGGCGCGGCGGCCCGCTCCCTTCGAGGTGGTCTTCGTGTCGGCCGACGGCAGCGCCGAGGAGATGCAGGACTTCATGCTCGAACTGCACGGCTCCTGGCTGGCGCTGCCTTTCCACGACCCCTACCGGCAGTGAGTGAGGGCTCTGGGGGGCGGGGGCCGCCGGGCGGGTCGCCCCCGTATCCCCTCAGGCCTCCCCCTAAGCTCTCTGAACTTCCTGCAGATTCCCCCTTCCCTTTCTGGTCTTTGCTTGGGTTAATCACGCTCAGCCTCTTGTTTCAACTTCCTTTCAGGACAGGGAAGGTTCCAGACTAGGTTTGCAAAACCAGAGCATCTGCATCCCCACGGGACTTGCGGAGCACTGGCACTGACTCTACTGAGTTTCTGATTCCGCTTGTCTGGGCTCTGGAGATCTGCATTTTCGCGGAGCCCTGGGTGGTGCTGTTGCTGTGGATAGGTGGACCAGTCTCCGGGAGCCACCTGGAGCAAGGCCGCACCGCTGCATCCTCCTCCTGATTTGTGTGTGTGTGTGTGTGTGTGTGTGTGGTGGTGGTGGTGGTGGGGAGGTGGGCACCGGGATGACCACTGCCTGGGGTCTGGTAGCAGGTGGGGGTGACCCAGGAGGTCATAGCTAGTGTGACAGGCATCCGCCCCCAAGGCGGTGGAGGCTTTGCTGGAAAGGAGGGGCTTGAGGGCTCCACAGACAAAGAACCCAGGTGCTGTCCACCTTTAGGGTTTCATTCTTACTGGCAGTGATGGAGTTTCATAACCATAAGGTATAAAACTCACTATTATTAATTTCATTAATGTAAATGTAGGAAGAACTAGGAGGAGGCAGATGTCAGAGGTGACAAAAATTTCTCTGAAAGGACCTTGGACCCCTTCCCTCCTTTTGAAAAGAGGTGTCCAGGTGGGGAACCCTCAGCTCTGTATGGAAATTTTAGACTTTGTGAATGAACTAGAAGTTGAACATAGCGCTTCACTGGTTCTAGTAAGTGAGCAGATAGAGGCAGGGATTGGCAGAGAGGAAGTATGGCAGGGGACTCATTGTTCTGGGCACTGGGGTCTCCTGTGGTGTAAGCGTCCAGACTTAGTTTTAAATTACACTTCTTAAAAATATATCGTCCCCCTCAACCCCTTAAGACAGTGATTTTCAACCAGTGTGCCGTGAGAAGATCTTAGGTGTGCCACCTAAGATTTTTAAAGATTATTAACTAAATTATACCACCAAAGATTTTTAAAGATCATTAACTAAATTATTTTTGAAAGAAGTATAAAGCACATTAAGTATATTCTTTTTCTTTACTTTTTTTTTGATCAACGCATAATTTAAGTGTGCCTCGAAAGTTTAGCTATAGGTTCAAGTGTGCCATGAGATTAAAAAGGTTGAAAAACACTGCCTTTAGGTATGGATGTGTATGGCTGGGTATTACTTTACAGAGGCCGGCTTCATGTTTCTCTAGAGATTATCATTCAGTTGTACAATCCCCCCCAAATTAATTGTTATGAGATGACATTCCTTCTGGAAAATGAGAACAGGAAGCTAACTTTGGAAATATCTGTAGAAGAGTTAATTAACTGGAAGAAGTCTGATTATTTTGGCTGAGTGCCCTCAGCTCAGTGGTTAGGGTGCCAGCCACATGCTCTAGGGCTGGTAGGTTCAACCCCAGTTCAAGCCTACTAAACAAAAAAGAAAAATAGCTGGGCGTTGTGGCAGGCACTTGCAGTCCCAGCTACCAGGGAGGCTGAGGCAAAAGAATCACTTGAGCCCAAGAGTTGGAGTTTGCTGTGAGGTATGATGCCAGGATACTCTACTGTACTGAGGATGACAAAGTGAGACTGTCTTAATTAAAAAAATAAAAATAAAAACAATTTTGATTATTCTCCTTACCACATGATTTTTTTTTTTTTTTGAGACAGTGTCTTTCTTTCGTTCTTTCTCTCCCTTGTTCTTTCTTTCTTTTTTTTGGAAACAGAGTTTTACTATGTCTCCCACAATGCCCAACTATTTTTTTGTCGTAGTCGTCATTGTTATTTAGCAGGCCTTGGCCAAGTTCAAACCCACCAGCCCCGCTGCATGTGGCTGGCGCCCTAACTGAACTATGGACGCCAAGCTGAGTCTTGCTTTCTTGTACTCAGTAACGTGTGATGGTATCATAGCTCACAGCAACCTCAAACTCTTGGGTTCAAGCCATCTCCTTGCCTCAGCCTCCTGAGTAGCTGGGACTATAGGTGCCTGCCACACACCCTGCTATTTTCTTTTTACAGACGAGATCTCCCTCTTGCTCAGGCTGGTCTCAACTTCTCAAGTGATCCACCCACCTTGACCTCCCAGAGTGCTGGAATCTTACCACATGATTTTGGTGATCATGAGTGAGGCAGGTTGGAAGCCAAGCTGCTCAGCCCTCCAGATGGGTGGCCTGCTTCCTGGAGGCCTCACACCAGGACTATGAAAGTCTTATTGGTGATAAATCTAAGTGACAGGTAATTTACTTTGCAAAGGATTCACTCAGAATCACTTAAAGTGCTTAGGGGCAGAAGTTATTGGTAGCTTTTGAAAGAACACACTTAGTTTTGTAAGGGAGGCAGGTGGTGATGTTAGCAATTAGGCACAGAGCTAGGATTTACCCTCTGGGTGATGGTAGGTAAGGTATTTATTCTTGAACATAATGATACATCATCAGGGTTGATCTGACACAAAAGGAATTTATCTTCTGGTCTCTTGCCTCATCTTCCAGATGTGTTATTGAGGTGCAGAGTCCAGTGCTCCTGGTTCTGGGGGGCACCTTTTTGCCCTGACCCACTTCCTCTTTGAGGGAAAGGCCGAGGCCTCCTGGGGCACACACACTTATCTTCCCTGATGGTCTGGTCAGGGTCTGTGAGTTCTAGCTGGATCCAGAGAGCAGCTTATAGGCATGGGGTGGCCGTGGGTTCTGGGCATCTCAGCTGATTGGCCTGATCTTGGCCTAGTTTTTGTCCTCAGAGGGGATTTTCTTTTTGTGAACTTACCTATTTGTTACTACTCCTTTCCTGAGTGAACTTTGTGAACCTTTCATTGTCATGTGTAAGCTGGGTCATGGAATTTTATGAGCTACACCCTAAATTCTGCTTATCCCAGCCTGGATGTAAGAACAAAAGTAAGCATCCAAGAGGTACTTTGGGAAATTGTTAATATGTGCAGACCACAATACTTGGTGGTTGGTGTTGTGGAAAGGTGGAGCCGAGGACAGTGATGTTACTGGAGGGTCCTGGGTGGGTGAAGGATGAAGTGACCTCATGCTGCCTTCTCTCGGAGGCCTAAGGGCATCACACACCCTGCACTGAATTCTTGGTGATCCATTTGAGTCAAGGGAGGAGAAAAAAAGTAGATGCTTCCAAAGACATTACTGTGCAGCACCCTCGGGTGCCCTTGGCGCAGGTGACAGCTGCAGATACCCCCCACGGGGAGGAGGTGGCTAGACTCTCCCCTTGTCTTCAGAATTGTGCAGATCTCAGCTTTTCTGGTGTCTCCCTGCTCCCAAACACACAACACAGTGCCACCTTCAATCCCCAGAGAGGCACCTGCTTATTGATATCCCTGAAATTGGAGACAGGTGTTTGGCCAGGGCTGTCAGTTCTGTGCCCAAGTGCCTGAAGTGGGCTGAGAGGAAGGGCTGAGTCTTTCGAGCCTTAATGTGGGGACAGATGCCAGCACTCCTTGGTTGGATTTTTTCAGGATGAGGTTTCATCTTGCCCCATCCTTTTTCCCTTCGTTTCTGGGTTTCTGGGTAAAACTATCTGCCCAAGAACGAAATAACAGGTGGTGACTTTATATGATTTTAGCGTAATTGTCTCATTACAACTCTTGTCCTCACTTGGCCTCTGGAGTGTCAGGGGACCTCAAGGAGGACTGGAGGGGGTCTTCCCTTCTCCTGCTGGGTCAGACTGTGACTCCGCAGCCATGGCTGGTGTTGAAACACCTCATCTTCCAGGCAGTCAAGTTTGTATTTGATAGAAAAGAAAATTGGAGGCTGGCCATGGTGGCTCTTGCCTAGTACTCTGTGAGGCCGAGGCAGGTGGATTGCCTGAGCTCATGGGTTCAAGACCAGCCTGAGCCAGAGTGAGACCCCTGTCTCTAAAAATAGCTGGGTGCCCTGATGAGCATCTGTAATTCTAGCTACTTGGGAGGTTGAGGCAAGAGGATAGCTTGAGCCCAAGAGTTTGAGGTTGCTGTGAACCATGATGCTACAGCACTCTACCAAGGGCAACATAGTGAGACTCTGTCTCAAAAAAAAAAAAAAAAAAAGAAAGAAAAGAAAAGAAAATTAGCCAGGACTTCATTTCCTGGGTAGGGAAAGGATCAGTAGGGAAGAATCAATGTTCAAGCCAATGATTCCTGGCTCTGTCTTTCCATTCCTTGTCTTCTACCTCCTCTTGGACCCTCTGGATTCAACACATCCACTGAATCCACTGATTCTGGGCTCCCAGGTCCTTCTCTGTTCTTCTGCTCATTGCTGCTTGCTCCACTCAGGTGTTGGGCTGTTAGAATATTCCCCTAAGTCAGCAGTTCTCAACCTGTGGGTCACGACCCCTTTGGGGGTTGAACGACCCTTTCACAGGGGTCTCCTAAGACCATCCTGCATATCAGATATTTACATTATGATTCATAACAGTAGCAAAGTTATAGCTATGAAGTAGTAAAGAAAATAATTTTATGGTTGGGGGTCACAACATGAGGAGCTGTATTAAAGTGTCGCGGCATTAGGAAGGTTGAGAACCACTGCCCTAAGTGCTCTCCAGGGCCTTGGTGTCCTCATCTAATTTGCTCTCAATTCATAGACCCATCTGAGCCAGCCATGCCTTGCTCCAAGCCTGCAGGGGTTTCCTGAGTTCCCGTTGCCCACTGGACAGAGCCAGGGATAGTTCAATGCTGGAAAACAAGGAGCATGTTTGGGTGGTGGTTGGAGCAAATGAGGAAAGGACAGTGCTTTAGAGAGATTTGCTTGGCAGTAGCCTGCTGCTGGCTGAGATGGAAAGGCTGGAGTCAGAAGTTGCCATGGCAACCCAGAAGCACAGTTATGCCAGGGACAAGGATGCAGTTGGGTCAGTGAAGCCAGGGACTAACATTAATTGTTACAGTGCTTGTGAAGACAAGGAGGAACTGGGCTCTTGAATTTTCCTGAAATTGTTACCATGCTCCTGACAATGCTCTTTACTCCAAAAAATATTCTACCCCTGAGGACACAGGTCAGTGCCCAAAGGGGATAGAGATGACTTCAAGGAAGGAGGGTGACTACCTGCCTCTCTTATTTAGCTCCAAGGTCACGTGTGTCCCCAGTCAGGGGCTGCCAAGGTGGAGACTGAGGACTGACACTGTCTGTCTCTCTGAGGATCAGCTAGAGCAACTAAATGGCCGCCTTAAACCTCCTTATTCCTCAGCATGCCGCTTGCAGCTCACCTGCTGACTGTGTCAGGGCTCCATTTGATGTTGCAAGTGATTAAAGCATCAGCAGCAGCAGCAGCTCAAAGAGCTTGAAAGGTGCAGGTTATGGGCTGGCTTACCTGAAACATCCAGTAGCCAAGAGCTGGTCTCAGAGACAGGTGTTGTTCCCCAACCTCAGAGACAGCTGAGGTTGCCCAGGCTGCAGTTTTGCAGTTTTGGGGCTTACCTTCTGTCATGTCTGTGTCATGGTTAGGCTGCAGGCTATGGCTACCTGGCAAATCCAGTCTCTCACAGTTGCAGAATGGCTGCTATGTCTTGGACTGCACATTCTCATACATTCCTCTTTTCTAGCAAGAGCTTATGGGGCCTCACTGGTTCTGAATCTGATAGTTACTCATTTCTTTCTTTCTTTTTTTTTTTTTTTGAGACAGAGCCTCAAGCTGTCCGCCTGGATAGAGTGCAGTAGTATCACAGCTCACAGCAACTTCCAACTCCTGGTAAACGAATCTCCTGCCTCCATCTCCCAAGTAGCTGGGAACACAGGCGCCCACCACAACGCCTGACTATTTTTTGATTGCAGCCATCATTGTTGTGTGCAGGCCTGGGCTGGATTTGAACTTGTCAGCTCAGGTGTATATGTCTGTCACCTTAGCCACTTAAGCCACAGGCGCCAAGCTGAGTTACCCATTTGTGACTAGTAAGTGTAGCCAAGGGCCAAGAGATAGGCTGACTGAACAGCTAACCCAGCTGGAATGGAAGGTGAGTCCTTCCCACCTAGTAAAGACAGCCAGTGTTTATTGAGTACTTATTAGGTGCCAGGCCCCATCTTTCATAAAGCCCTCATGTATTAATCATTTTAATCCTCACAGTAAGCCCAGGAGGAGGATTCTATTATTCCTCTGGTACACATGAAGAATCCAGATACAGAAGTTGTTAACTAGCTTGCCCCATCCTCAGCTGATTCATGCTGAAAAATGGAAGAGCATTGGTTCTACAGGAGGGGCTGATGAGCAGCAACCCCCAGGCCCTTACTGTGGAGGGCACTGCGCTCAGCCTTCCACCACTGCTTTCTCCTCCTTCCCTCCTCCTGGTCAGTGCTGGGCTGTGGAGAGCTGCTGGAGCTTCCTGCAGAGCTGGTAAACTTGAGCATCACCCACAGGCTCTCAGGCTGACCACAGGGTGAGGCTGAGAGACCACATTTGTGGTGAGTTCCCAGGTAATACTGATGCTGCTGGTCCCAGGACCCCACACTGAGAAGCACCATTGCTCGGGACAGTGCTGAGCAAAGGCTGGTGTGGGGACCAGCATCTTCCAGGGACCTGCCAGGAGTCAGATGCTGAGTCAGACCTAAATAGGCTGAGATGCTGCTGCTGCTGACACCCCATTGCCCTCACTGCCCACCATTGGCCCTCCAGAGACTACTCACGGGGTCAGGGGTGGCCTTCCAAGTCCCTGAGATGACAGAGCCCCACCAGACTGCTTCCCATTTTCAAATGTAGCATGCTTTGTCCTCCACTATCCCGCTGCCCAAATCCTGGAGCTCAAATAACGCTTTGCCAAACTATGAGATAAAGAGCTTAAATTAGGTTGCTGGCCATTTTGTTGCAGTTTTTTTTTTTTTTTTTTTTTTTTTGAGACAGAGCCTCACTTTGTTGCCAGGCTAAAGGGCCCGTGGTGTCAGCCTAGCTCACATAAACCTCAAACTCCTGGGTTCGAGTGGTCCTTCTGCCTCAGCCTCACAAGTGGTTGGTACTATAAGCCCTCAACATGGCACCCAGCTTATTTTTCTATTTTTAGTAGAGACGGGGTCTCACTTTTGCTCAGGTTGGTCTGGAACTCCTAAGCTCAAGCAATCCTCCCAGCCTCAGCCTCCCAGAATGCTAGGATTATAGTCGTGAGTCATCAAGCCCAACCTCATTGCAGTCTTCATTCAAAGAGCTACTTAGGGTGGCACCTGTAGCTCAGTGGGTAGGGGGTCAGCCAATACACCAAGGCTGGCAGGTTTGAACCCTGCCTGGGCCTGCTAAACAGCAATGACAATAGCAACAACAGAAAAATAGCTGAGTATTGTGGAGAGTGCCTGTAGTCCCAGCTAAGGCAAAGGAATCGCTTAAGCCCAACAGTCTGAGGTTGGTATGAGCTGTGATGCCATGGTATTCTACCCAGGGCAATAGCTTGAGGCTCTGTTTCAAAAACAAAACAACAACAACAAAGACGTACTTAGGTTGTTTAATTTTTTTTTCCACATTTTTGTCCTATGCCCTTGGGAAAGCTAATTTCTTTGGCATTTCAAATTTCAGGTGCAGTGCAGGATTATTAACACTAGAAGAAAGGCTGGATGTGGTGGCTCACACCTGTAATCCCAGCAATCTGGGAGGCTGAGGTGGGAGGATTGCCTGAGTTCATAGGTTCAAGACCAGTCTGAGTAAGAGCGAGACCCCCCCATCTCTAAATAGCCGGGTGTTGTGGTGGGTGCCTATAGTCCCAGTTACTCGGGAGGCTGAGGCAAGAGGATTGCTTGAGCCTATGAGTTTGAGGTTGCTGTGAGCTATGAGGCCAAGGCACTCTACCGTGGGTGACAAAGTGAGACTCTGTCTCCAAACAAACAAAAACACTAGAAGGGGACATCACCTCTGTCATATCTCTCATGCCCACTGCTATGGTTGTCAGACCTGTACAGGCTCCACCCTGCTGAGATCCCTGGGCTTGGGTTTCTCATACCTCTCCTATCTTGAGCTCTGTGGCTGCTCAGGAATAGGTCAGTGTCCCCTAAACCTACCCTCTGATACAAATTTGTGTCTGCTCTGTGTTTGAGGCTTTGGTTTATTAGTTCTACAAATATAGATTCAGTAGATCAGTCTCTGCTAAAAGTGTCTTTTGTATTTTGTGTGACAGTTTTTATAGAGTAGTTTACATATTTCTTTATCCCACTTTTTCTTTCCCTCCTCATGGGAGTGCTTGGACACCATGGGAAATAGCTTCTGGAGCTGCTCAGGTCGGGGCCGTGTATACTGGTTCTTTGGGAATGGGCCTGTCCTGTCAGCCGTCGTGTGTCCAGTGAAAGGCTGTGGCCCTCCTGCCAATGTCCCTTTGAAAAGGGTTCAGTCTACACTAGGTCTGTGTAGTGACCATCCGTGCTGGATTCCTGATATCCTTGTGCCTTCTCTTTTTTCTTAGGTCTATCTCAGTAGAGATTTATTTCGTATTTTAGTTTTCCTAAGAGCCATCCTTACCCCATGTTGATTTTCAGTGGTTCATTACCTATTTCTGTACTTTCTGTTCTCAATCTTATTTTGCTATCTTTTTTTTTTTAATTGTTTGGGATTCATTGACGGTACAAAGAATTAGGTTACACTGATTGCATTTGTTAAATAAAGTCCCTTTTATAATTGTGTCCCACCCCAATATCTTTCTTTGTGTTTGCTCCACCATTATTTTTCTGGCTTTTGAATTAAATTCTTAAGTCATCCATGGATGAGTTTTAGATAAGTGTGTTTAAATGGATTTGCACTTTGGGATTTGTAGTATATCTCATATTATTCTATTTATTTTAAATATTTTGTCATCTACATTGGCATTTTACATATACCATGTACTTAGTTTTTAAACTCATCCTTAAAAATGATTTCTTACTGGGTTTCAATTCCTTTATACTTTATGGTCTTATTCAGTGTCTGCTTACCATTGATCACTTAAAATGTATTTATTAAGATTTCCTTTGTGGTGGGGTGCAGTGGCTCCCACCTGTAATCCTAGCACTCTGGGAGGCCGAGGGGGTGGATAGCCTGAGTAAAAGCAATACCCCATCTCTACTAGAAATAGAAAAATTAGCTGGTGTTGTGGAAGGCACTTCTAGTCTCAGCTACTGGAGAGGCTGAGGCAAGAGGATCTCTTGAGCCCAGAAGTTTGAGGTTGCTGTGAGCTGTCATGCCACAGCATTCTACCAAGGGCAACAGAATGAGACTCTGTCTCAAAAAAAAAAAAAAAAAAAAAAAAAAAAATTAAAAGATTTCCTTTGTAACTGAGAACATGATTGGTTTTATCAAAGCTTCATGGATTGTTTGGAAACAAAATATATTGTCTTACTTGAGTGCAGGGGACATACAGGCAGTCCTTGATGGATGTATCAGGAGAAATTTGGCAGTAGGAGAGTCTCAACTATGTTTTTCCTTCTGTGCTCAGGTTCACAGTTATGAGAGCAACAGATTGGGGAAATCAGATTACTATCGCTGAGGCCCTTTTGATCTGGCCGTGGTAAACAGGATAGGGATTTTTCCCTCAGCTGCCCTGTTTTCAGGGAGGTAATCCTGTGAAGTTTATGGGGTGAACTGCAAGACTAAGACGGAACATGCTCCTTTCTCTAAGTGAATACAGATAATTTTGTGAAGAGGCCACTCACAGATGATGGTAAAATGTACCTAAGAAATGTAGCATCCATAATAATGCTACTTGGTACATCACTGAATTTGTAGAGTAGAAAGTCTATTAATAAGACTTTGGATTTATTTAGAACTTATGGAAATTTAACTTTTGCTATTATAGGTACCCAATATTTTCCAACCTCTCAAGATGGTGGGAAGGGGCTTAGCACCTGTAGCTCAGCGGCTAGGGCGCCAGCCACATGCACCAGAGGTGGCGAGTTTGAACCCAGCCCAGGCCTATCAAACAGCAATGACAACTACAACCAAAAAATGGTCAGGCATTGTGGTGGGCGCCTGTAGTCCCACCTACTTGGGAGGCTGAGGCAAGAGAATCACTTAAGCCCAAGAGTTTGAGGTTGCTGCGAGCTATGACGCCATAGCACTCTACTAAAGGTGACATAGTGAGAGACTGCCTCAAAAAAAGAAAAAAGATATGTTGGGAAGGATATAACAAATTATTGGGTTTATTTCTGGGTTTAGAACTGTGCTGTCTAATCTGGTAACCACTCATCACTTGTTAGCACTTACTTACACTTAAATCAAAAGTTAATTAAAACGAAAGCTTCAGTTCCTTATTTGGAGTGCTCCCTGGCTGTGGGTGGCTGGTTACTGTGAGTTCATGACTACAGGCAGTTCTCTGGGGGCAGGGCCCAGTTAGAAAGGACAGCACCAAGAAGAAAAGGAGCTCACTTACACAGGGGGAGAGCAGTGGGAGGGGTGGTTGAGGGTGTCGAAGTGCTAACCCTTTGGTGCCCTTCTTCTCTCCTGCAGTGAGCTGAGGAAGAGGTACAACATCACGGCCATCCCCAAGCTTGTGATTGTGAAACAGAATGGGGAGGTCATCACCAGCAAAGGGCGCAAGCAGATCCGGGAGTGGGGGCTAGCTTGCTTTCAGAACTGGGTGGAGGCTGCCGACATCTTTCAGAATTTCTCCGGCTGAATTGGGAGGGATCTCAGAGGGCCAGGACAGGTGCTGCAAAGAGGAGCGTGTTGGTTTCCCCTCCTCTGTTTGCATGACTCCATTGTAATTTCAGAGCAGAAGCACCAAGCTGGAGCAGAAAGTAATTCAACTGCTGCTCAGGAAATAATGCCCTCCCTGTTTTGATTCTGCAGCCCGTTTGTAGTTATTTCTTTATTCTTTGCATAGCTTTATCCTGTGCTTAAGAAAGACCCTCATGTATTTACACTGAGCTATCTGAAATCTATGCAAAACATTTATTTATACAGATCTCTTCAGGTAAAATGATGTATTTATTGATATATTTCTTGTAGTCTATTTTAATGATATGCTTTTACTACTCTATTGAAAAAGTTTTTAGATTGTACGCTTTAATAAACAAGTCCGTTTCCATCTCCAGCAGCCCTAATTGCCTTCTTTCTCAATCCAAACAAAATGCCAACAGGAGGAGAGAGTTAGGCAACAAATATCATGTGTAAACTATTTGTTTTATTTATGAAAGGTGGTATTTTTTAATTATGTGTTGTCTTGGAATTTTCTTCTCCTCATTTTCTTTTCTTGTACTTATTTTTAATTGCATTGCCACGTCCTAGAAAGCAATGAAATGTGAAATAAATATTTGCATATTCAAGATCAAACCTCAACATTTCCTAAAAGGTAGTACATTGGGCCCATATACAATCTTTACTAGCACAGTAGAGCCCCCATACTTGGCCACCTCCCTACACTGGCCACCTCTTTAACTTGACCTAAAATAGACCAGACATGCACTACATGTACATATCAGTACAGTAGGCCTAGCTCCTTATGTTGATGACCTCTGTATATTGACCAGTTTATTATAGTCTCTTAGCTGGTCAACTCACAGAAGTTCTAGTATAAGAAGAGGAAAATTGTCAGAAGTTCAAATTACCAGCCTACCCTGTGGCCCCTCACTGGCTGGTTGGCTGGTCATTCTTGTTCCAACATCACCCTGATCTGGTTGTGAGAATATTGGATAGCCACCTCTGGCCCAATTCCCAACTGCTGATCTGGTCAGCTTGCTGGGTCCCTCAGCTGGGAATGTGGAGCAAAGCTGACTCTAGTAAGGCCCAGGAATAGCAGTGTTCCTCAAATGAGGTGGCTGTGCAGCTGCATGCTCCAAAGATAACAAGCCCTGGGCGGTGCCTGTGCTCAGTGAGTAGAGGACCAGCCCCATACACTGAAGGTGGCAGGTTTGGACCCAGCCCCGGCCAAACCACAACAAAAAAATAGCCAGGCATTGTGGCAGGCCCTGTTGTCCCAGCTACTCACAAGGCTGAAGCAAGAGAATTGCCTAAGCCCAAGAGCTGGAGGTTGCTGTGAGTTGTGATGCCATAGCACTCTACTGAGGGTGACAAAGTGAGACTCTGTCTCAAAAAAAAAAAAAAACAAAGATAACAAGACCAGGGGGTTGCACTCTATGAGCCAGGCCACGCCGTAGTGGCAGCTTTTGCTCTGCAGTTTTGGTTAAGACATAAGGTGTTGGCAGCTTTAGTAGCTCAGTGGGTAGGGTGCCCGCCACATATACCCAGGCTGGTGGGTTCGAACCCGGCCTAGGCCAACTAAACAACAATGATAACTACAACAAAAAAATAGCTAGGTATTGTGGTGGGTGCCTGTAGTCCTAGCTACTTGGGAGGCTAAAGCAAGAGAATCGCTTAAGCCCAACAGTTTGAGGTTGCTGTGAGCTGTGATGCCGTGGTACTCTACCGAGGGCAACATAGCAGGACTCTGTCTCAAAAAAAGAGAGAGAGAGAGAGAGATAAACTACTAATTAGACCAACGACCCCCACCCACCCTAGGTTAACTTCCCTCCAGTGAAAACAGATCTGACCTCACTGGGGCCCTGTGGGTTGACGACTAAAGACGTATTTGAGCTAATTTAGTCATCTTGCTTTAAGAATAAATTATGTGGGAATTCTATTTTCTTCCAAAATCTGTTTATTTAATGTTGATTACTTATTTAATTTCAGCATTTTTTAGTCACATGTTCTTGGGGGATGGAAAACATAGCTTGCCTGTAGAATGTCCACAAACTCTGTGTGTGTGTAAACCACAAGCCCAGACTTTTCTTTTCTTTTTTTTTTTTTTTTTGAGACAGAACCTCAAACTGTTGTCCTGGGTAGAGTGCTATGGCATCACAGCTCACAGCACCTCCAACTCCTGGGCTCAAGAGAGTCTCCTGACTCCGCCTCCCAAGTAGCTGGGACCACAGGTGCCTGCCACAACCCCCCGCTATTTTTTGGTTGCAGCCATCATTGTTGTTTGGCGGGCCTGGGCTGGATTCGAATCTGCCAGCTTAGGTGTATGTGGCTGGCGCCTTAGCCACTTGAGTCACAGGTGCTGAGCCCAGACTTTTCTTAACATGTGAAGAAATATCCCTCCTGGTAAATATGCTTATATGTACCACACGGAATCCAAGAACCATGCTGATTACTGAGGACTGGAGCATCTGGCTTTGGGGTGTGTGGAGGGAGGGAAGAGCAGGGGCTTGAGCCTTCTTCCCCTAAGTGAGTCATGTGTCCTTTTAAATATTATCACTATCTGAAGACATATTCTTTAACAACACATCCCTAACAATTTTTTTTTTTAGAGACAGAGTCTCATTTTGTGGCCCTCAGTAAAGTGCAGTAGCGTCACAGCTCACAGCAACCTCCAACTCCTGGCCATAAGCGAGTCTCTTGCCTCAGCCTCCCAAGTAGCTGGGACTACAGGCACCCGCCACAATGCCCAGGTATTTTTTTTGGCCAGGGCCGGCTTTGAACTCACTACCCTTGGTATCTGGGGCTGGTGACCTACTCACTGAGCCACAGGTGCTACCCACTTGTGGCCATTTCTACAGGTGCCTTGTGACATTTATATTATAAAAGCAGTGCATGATTGTTGCAGAAAACAATCCTATCGGGCAGTACCTGTGGCTCAGTGAGTATGGTGCCGGCCCCATATATTGAGGGTGGTGGGTTCAAACCTGGCCAAATTGCAACAAAAAAATAGCTGGGCATTGTGGCAGGTGCCTATAGTACCAGCTATTCCAGAGGCTGAGGCAAGAGAATCACCTAAGCTGAAGAGCTGGAGGTTGCTGTGAGCTGTGACACCATGGCACTCTACCAAGGGTGGCAAAGTGAGACTGTCTCTAAAAAAAAAAAATAGAAAAAGAAAAAAGAAAACAATTCTACCATCCAGAGCTGCTAGGCATGTTTTAGTGCATCTGTATGTCCCATTAATGCCATGCACCTTTTCACATCGTGTGCATTGCTTTTTTGTTTGTTTGTTTTTGAGTCAGAGTCTCAGTCACCCTCGGTAGAGTGGCATGACGTTTTAGCATCTTAGCTCACAGCAACCTTAAACTTTTGGGTTCAAGTGACCCTCTTGCTTCAGCTTCCCAAGTAGCTGGTACTACAGGTACCCGCCACGACGCCCAGTTATTTTTTAGAGATGGAGTCTCGCTCTGGCTCAGACTGGTCTCGAGCCCGGGAACTCAGGCAATCCACCCTCTAAGCCTCCCAAGTGCTGGGATTACAACCTTGAGCCGCCACACCCAGCCTGGCCATCTCTCTTTCAGGAGAGGCCCAACTGCTGGTGGCCCAGAGGGATCATGTGCAAATCCCAGAAAGACTCACTTTGTGTACTTGGGCAGGGGTGGGAGTGCGGTGCAGCTATTGAGAGAAAACACACACACACACTCGCATAGGCATCCCTAGAGGAAGGAAGAAGGATGACAGAGGCTTGGTAATTAGGAGAACCCATGCTCTGCTGGGCTGGACTGGCTTAGGCTGACTTTGCAAATATAATAATATACTGTTTTTCCTAAAATGCTCTCCTTCCATTAGCGTATCTTATGCCAATTTTTTTTTTTGAGACAGAGTCTCACTATGTCTTCCTCAGTAGAGTGCTGTAACATCACAGCTCACAGCAATCTCAAACTCTTGGGCTTGTTATTCTCTTGCCTCAGTCTCTCAAGTAGCTGAGACTACGGGTGCCTGCCACAATGCCCAGCTATTTTTTTTGGTTGTAATTATTGTTGTTTGGCAGGCCCTAGGCCAGGTTTGAACCCGCCAGCCCCAGTATATGTGGCCAGTGCCCTAGCTGCTGAACTACAGGCTCTGAGCCTATGCCAATTTTTTTTTAAAATGACCTTCACTTTGTAAGCTGTCCAAAGCTTTTGAGCCACTTTGTAAAGCAGGATTACTTTCCTTACCTGCATTTTTGGTTAAGAATTTTCTTATCTGATTATTTGCTTTGTTTTTTATTTAATTATTTTCTTTTCTATGGGCCTGCTATGGTCTGAGTTTTTCTGTCCACCATAATTTGTATGTTGAAGCCCTAGCCCCCAAGGTGATGTTATTAGGAGTTGATGAGGTCAGGAGAGTGGAGCCCTCATGAATGAGATTAGTGCTCATATGAAAAAGACCCCAGAGACACTCCTCATTCCTTCCACTGTTTGAGAACATAGGTGAGAAGGTGATATCTGTGAAGCAAAAGCAGGCCCTTAGTGCCAGGCATGGTGGCTCATGCCTGTTATCCTAGCACTCTGGGAGGGCAAGGTGGGTAGAGTGCCTGAACTCATGGGCGATCAAGACCAGCCTGAGCGAGAGCAAGACCTCGTCTCTAAAAATAGCTGGGTGTTGTGGTGGGTGCCTATAGTCCCCTGTACTTGGGAGACTGAGGCAAGACAATCACTTGAGGCCAAGAGTTTGAGGTTGCTGTGAGCTGTGATGCCATGGGACTCTACCAGGGGTGACCAAGTGAGACTCTGTCTGCCAAAAAAAAGAAAAGAAAAGAAAAAAAGAAAAACAACAACAAAAGCAGGCCCTCACCAGACACTAAATCTGCTGGCGCCTTTACCCTGGACTATTAACAATAAATTCCTATTAGTATAAATATCCTTTTCTAGTATTGTTCTACATGTAGCAGCCTGAACTGCTAACTAACATATTACCTATAAGTAGTCCAACCCAAGCCTTCCACTGGTCATCTAAGTCTCCTCTTGAGATGCTCAGACACATCAAGTGGTCTGCTTATTCCACCTTTTTTTTTTTTTTGAGACACAGCCTCAAGTTATCGATCACCCTGGGTAGAGTGCTGTAGCGTCACAGCTCACAGCAACCTCCAATTCCTGGGCTTAAGCAATTCTCTTGCCTCAGCCTCCCAAGCAGCTGGGACTAAAGGTGCCTGCCACATCACCTGGCTATTTTTTGGTTGTGGTTGTCATTGTTTGGCAGGCCCAGGCTGGATTCGTACCCACCAGCTCCAGTGTACGTGGCTGGTGCCCTAGTTGCTTGAGCTACAGGCACCACCTATTCCACCTTCTTGAGGAAATCTCTTCTGGAGTCTTTTGATATCTCTGTGGTTCTGGTGAACATGTGCTGGGTGCCTGGCTGTCAATCTGGCTTTGGAACTATCTCAGGGCTGTTCCGCATCTTTCTCTCTTGCATTGAGTTCCTTGTTCTTGTTATTCTCTTTCTTGGTTTATTTCCTTATTTTGTTGGAATATATCCTTCAGTTAGCTTCCCAAGAAGGTGATAGGCCAGGCAAACTTTTTGAGGCCTTAAGTACCTGAAATGCCTTCATTGTACACATACCTATTGCATGCTTGGCTGGTGTAGTATCTAGCTTGAAAGTACTTTTCCTTCAGTGATTTGAAGGCACTTACCCATGGTTTTCTTGTTCCCTTGTTCTGGGTGAGAGGTCTGGCTGTACTGAGACCCCTGGCCCTGTGAGTGTGGACTTTTCCTCTCTGTTCACACTCATCATATTTTCTCCTTCCTGCAGTTCTGTACTTTCATTTTTTAAAATATATTTTTTATTTCAAATTAATATGAGGGTATGAATATTTAGGCTATGTTGTTTTCACTTCCAGGGTAAAATTCCATTTCTAAAAAAGCCTCTCACCCAGGGAGTGTGTTATACACCCTCACAATCACAATGTGCACATTAGGTGAGATCTCACCTCATGCCCTCCCTCCTTCTGCCAATCGCCCTCCCACCTCCTGCCTCCTTCTACCCCCATACTAGACTATATTTGTGTTTTATTGTTCTTATGAGCATGTAATTGTTTATGTGTTGATTTCAGATTAGTATGGAGTACATTGGGCATTTATTTCATTCTTTCAATATTTTACTAAAAAGAATGTATTTCAACTCCATCCAGGTAAATGTAAAAGATGTAAAGTCTCCATCTTTTTTAATGGCTGAATAGTACTCCATGGCATACATATATCACAGTTTGTTGATCCATTCATGACTTGATAGGCACTTAGGTTGCTTCCACGACTTGGCAATTATGAATTGAGCCACAATAAATATTCTAGTGCAAATGTCTTTGTATTAAAATGATTTTTATTCTTCTGGGTTGATCCCTAGTAATGGGATTGCAGGATCAAATGGAAGATCTACTTTTATTTTCTTTGTATTTTATTTTATTTTATTTTATTTTTTTGAGACAGTCTCACTATGTTGCCCTGAGTAGAGTACCATGGTGTTGCCGCTCACATCAATCTCCAACTCTTGGACTTGAGCAATTTTCTTGCGTCAGCCTCTCAAGTAGCTGGGACTACAGGCGCCCGCCACAACACCTGGCTGTTTTTTTGTTGCTGTTGTCATTGTTGTTTAGCAGGCCCGGGCCAGGCTCGGTATATGTGGCCGGCACTCTACTTACTGAGTACAAGCCCCGAGCCGGAAGGTCTACTTTTAGGTCTTTGAGGATTCTCCATACTTCTCTCCAAAAAGGCGGTTCTGCACTTTCATGATACCTTAGGGAGCCTCTATTTTTACCCTAGTGTCTGGCTCTGGTGAATTATTCAATCTGGAAACACACAACTTTATCTGTGGGAAATGTTCCAGAAGTATTTCGTTAATTTTTCCCTCTTCTGTTTCTTGCTTTTGTCTTTCTGCCGTTCCTGGTATTTGTATGTTCGTCTTTCTAGACTGGCCTTCTAACTTCTTTAATTTTTCTCTTCTATCTGCCGTCTCTTTTCATTTTTGTTCTACTTTGTGGGAGAGTTTCTCAAATTTATCTACCAGCCCTTTTATCTGCTGTCACAATTTTAATATAAAGAGTTGTTTTCTGGGCAGCACCTGTGGCTCAGTGGGTAAGGTGCAGGCCCCACATACTGAGGGTGGCGGGTTCAAACCTGGCCCCGGCCAAACTGCAACAAAAAAATAGCCAGGCATTGTGGTGGGCGCCTGTAGTCCCAGCTGCTTGGGAGGCTGAGGCAAAAGAATTGCTTAAGCCCAGGAGTTGGAGGTTGCTGTGAGTTGTGCTACCAAGGGCAACAGAAAGAGACTCTGTCTCTCTTAACCATATTTGAGACAGCGTCTCACTATGTCACCTTTGGTAGAGTGCTGTGGCATCACAGTTTACAGCAACCTCAAACTTAAGGCTTAAGCAATTCTCTTGCCTCAGCCTCCCAGGTAGCTGGGACTACAGTGCCACCCCAATGTCCAGCTATTTTCTGTTGCAGTTCTCATTGTGGCTTAGCTGGGTCGAGTTGGAACCCTCCTCCCTTGGTGTATATGACTAGCACTGTAACCACTGTGCTATGTATTAAGACCATATTTATTATTAGTATTATTAGTATTATTTTTAGAAACAGAGTCTCACTTCATCACCCTCAGTAGAGTACTGTGGCGTCACACTGCTCACAGCAACCTCCAACTCCTGGGCTTAGGGCAATTCTCTTCCCACAGCCTCCAGAGTAGCTAGGACCATAGGTACCCAACATAATGCCCTGCTATTTTTTTTGTTGCAATTTGGCAGGGGCTGGGTTTGAACCCACCATCCTAGGTAAATGGGGCTGGCACCCTACCCAATGAGCCACAGGTGCCACCCAAGACCATATTTTTTTTTTTTTTTTGAGACAGAGCCTCAAGCTATCCCCCTGGGTAGAGTGCTATGGCATCACAGCTCACAGCAACCTCCAACTCCTGGGCTTAAGCGAGTCTTCTGCCTCAGCCTCCCAAGTAGCTGGGACCACAGGTGCCCGCCACAATGCCCGGCTATTTTTTTTGGTTGCAGCTGTCATGGTTGTTTTGGCAGGCCCAAGCTGGATTTGAACCTGCCACCTTAGGTGTATGTGGCTGGCGCCTTAGCCACTTGAGCTACAAGCACCCAGCCCCAAGACCATAAATTTAAGTGTGTTCTTCCTGCATAGTTTCTGTTAGCCTGAGTTGCTTCCCTCTCCTCCTTTGTTCTCCCTCCCATTTGTTTTGTGAGGGGCTGAGTCACTCAGTGGTTTTGGTAACTCTGAACTCCCCTGTAAAGTGATTTTTTTTTTTGTTTGAGACAAAATCTCACTTTGTCACTCTAGGTAGTGTGCTGTGGCGTCAAAGCTCACAGCCACCTCAAACTCTTGGGCTCAAGCGATTCTCTTGCCTCAGCCTCCCAAGTAGATGGGACTACAGGCACTCACCACAGTGCCCAGCTACTTTTAGAGACATGGTCTCGCTCTGGCTCAGGCTGGTGATTTTGCTGAGGCCCTGTTATTGGCAGAGATTTCTCCTTCCAACGGGTCACATTAGAGAAAAAAAAAAATCCTGGCTTGGCACCTGTAACTCAAGCTGCTAAGGCACCAGCCACATACACCAGAGCTGTCAGGTTCGAATCCAGCCCAGGCCTGCCAAACAACAATGACAACTACAACCAAAAAATAGTCTGGCATTCTGGTGGTGCCTGTAGTCCCAGCTACTTGGGAAGTTGAGGCAAGAGAATCACTTAAGCCCAGGAATTGGAGGTTGCTGTGAGCTGTGATGCCACGACACTACCCAGGGTGACAGCGTGAGGCTCTGTCTCAAAAAAAAAAAATTCTGCTCAGCTCAAGTGGCTAAGGCACCAGCCACATACACCAGACAGAGCTGGTAGGTTTGAATCCAGCCCGGGCCTGCCAAACAACAATGACAATTACAACCAAAAGATAGCCAGGTGTTGTGGCAGGTGTCTGTAGTCCCAGCTACTTGGGAGGCTGAGGCAAGAGAATTGCTTAAGCCGGGAGTTGGAGGTTGTTGTGAGCTGTGATGTCATGGCACTCTACTGAAGGTGACAGCTTGAGGCTTTTTGTCTCAAAAAAAAAAAAAAAAATCCTCTGTTCTCCTATTGATAGAGGATACCTGGGAAGGGTGAGTTCTCGGAGAGGAGAGGTCTTCTCAAGGAGACTCCAAGGATATACCTGCAGGGTCCTCTCTATGGTGACTCAGCTCTTTGCAGTTTGTAGATTTAAATTCCTGGAACCTGGAAATTTCCACTTCTGTGAAATCCTGTAGTTTGGTGGGGGCTGGAACAGCATCTCCTCCTTAATTCAAACTGACCAATGAGAAAGGTATCTGTGGGTTGGAACTTCTTGACCTGAGATCAAATGGGAAAGAGCAAGCCAGTTGGGGAGCATGGCCATTTCAAATTATTCTATGTCGTTTGCTCTGCCAGCTGAAATAAAGCCCTTTGTCCTATAAACATGGTGTTTGGGTGCTCTTTCTCTCCATGGGGCCTCGTCTTCCTACAACACTGTTAAGGAGATGCTACAGAAAAGTGGTTCACCGATGAGAGATCCTTTTGGAATCCCGTGAGAAAGAATTCAAGTGAAAGTAAGTTTTATTTAAAAGGTAGGTGATTTACTCCACAGAGTAGAGGCTAGTGCTCCTTGCTGGGAAGGACAGCTCCTTTGATTCTTTTGATTTTTTTTTTTAATGTAAGCTAAGGATGGCCGGGCATAGTGGCTGACTCCTGTAATCCCAGCACTCTGGGAGGCTGAGGCAGGTGGATCGCTTGAGCTCAGAAGTTTGAGGCCAGACTGAGCAAGAGGGACACCCCATCTCTAAAAGAAAAAAAAATAGCTGGGTGTGTGGGGGTGCCTGTAGTCCTGGCTACTCAGGAGGCTGAGTCAAGAGGATCACTTGAGCCCAAGAGTTTGAGGTTGTTGTGAGCTATGACACCAAGACACTCTACTGGAAGCAAGAAAGTGAGATTCTGTCTTAAAACAAACAAACAAACAAAAAAACTAAGCAAAGGTTTAATTATAAGCTAAGCAGGGAAAGATTATTCACATTATTTCTAAAGGGAAGATTATTTACATTATTTCTAAAGGGGCTAGCAATTTCTTAGAACTGGGAACCCTCCCCTTTCTTTAGAAGTTTCTTTCTGGAATTGTCATGGTGTCATTGGTGGGGGTTTCTTTAGTACGCTAACATATTATAACTAAGGTATGAAGAGCCACAGGTCAATTTCCTTGCCAACTTGTTCTCTCACCACATCCTGGTTTTTTTTTTGGACACAGAGTCTCACAATGTTGCCCTCAGTAGAGTGCTGAGGCGTCACAGCTCACAGAACTCCAAATCTTGGGCTTAAGCGATTCTCTTGCCTCAGGCTCCTGAGTAGCTGGGACTACAGGCACCTGCCACAAAGCCCGGCTATTATTCTGTTGCAGTTGTCATTATTGCTTCGCTGGCTGGGGCTGGGTTTGAACTCTCCGGCCTTGGTGTATGTGGCTGACACCGTAACCACTGTGCTACAGGCACTGAGCCCACATCCTGTTTTTGATCAGGGTGGTTAGGGACTTTTGTCTCTGTGTTAAACAGTGCCTGCTGGTTCCCTATTTTGGCTGCTAGTATTCAGGCAGCTGGCTGGAAGCACACATTTTCATGAAATTACTCTGGTTTCACTTTGGGACACTTACTTTTGTGAGTAAGGAATTCTCAAAACCCTCACAGAAGTACAGGCATTTTAGAAAATCAGGTCAGAAATCAGCAATCCCCTCCCCAGATTCCTGGAGTGCAAGGCCAGCGTTCTTGGAAACACCCTACCCATAATCTTTACCTTAAGGCTATGCCTATAATTCTGGCTGAACTAGAGAAGAGCCCTGGGCCTTACTCCAGGCTCACTTTCCCATTTCAGCTATACTGATAAGGCTAACAAAAGCCTTTTGCAACTGAATGGGAATTGAGCTGACCGCTGGTCAGTCTTCATTCTCCTTTTCCCTTTATTAAAGTCTTTCCCTTGTGGCTCAGCTCCCATAGCACAGTGGTTACAGTGCTAGTCACATACACCAAAGCTGGCAGGTTTGAAACCGGCCTGGGCCTGCCAAACAACAATGACAACTACAGCAAGAAAATAGCGGCCGTTGTGGTGGGCACCTGTAGTCCCAGCTACTTGGAAGGCTGAAGCAAGAGAATTGCTTAAGCCCAAGAGTTTGAGGTTGCTGTGAGCTGTGATGCCATGGCACTCTCCCGAGGGCAAAATAGTGAGACTTTATCTCAAAATAAATAAATAAAGTCTTTCCTTGTCCCTAGACTGGCCTCCTCTCCTTTCTATGGACCCTCACCCCACCCTGGTTCTATACCAGAACCTCTCAACTTTCAGCTACATATTTCCCAGCCAAGACAGCCCCATTTGTCTCCCCAGGGGTGGTAAGTGCCAGTCACTTAGGGCCTAGAGGTGGGAAGGAGCCTAGTGATCTAGAAGCTTACTGAGCAACCTCCCTAATTGGCCCATGCCTTTGAGGATTCCTTGGGATAAACCAATTGGTTCTTGTGTTTCACAGGCAGCCAGGACCACACTTGTGGGGCTGTAGAGTCAGCTCCAAACACGCTTTTGTTCTTGTTTCCTCTTTTGTTTTTACCATCACTGAAAAAAAAATCTGTTTTTATTTTTATGGCTCTATTAAGGAGTGAAATTACTTGCATGTGTTCAAACCACCTATTTGGGCTCTATTGTTGAGAAAAGTTAATTTTATGTTTGCAATGCCACAAGGAAGATTTCTTTTAAAATTTTATTTAATTTAATGAGCTGACAAAATGCCACATGAATCTCTTTTCCTGCTTTGAATGTGCATACTTAACCTTCCCAATGTCTCCACATTGTGATGACAAGTTCAGTGTTTATTTCTACAGTATCTGTCTGAATTTGCCATTGGAGTGTATGAATGAGAATAATTGTACCAATTGAACACAACTACTTTACATCAAAGGTGGTAAGTGAGGGGCACAGTTGCCATGACTAAGATTGGGAAGAACAATTTTAATGTGGGTCTAAAATCCTGGGTGATAATCCCTCTACTCTATGTGAACCCCACCTATAACCCAGTCTCCCATGAGGCCCAGTCCTGCCTTCAAACAGCCTGGTAGGCCATAGTAATTAAAAAGACATTCCAATTATTCCTTGCATCAGTTGAAAAATAATTAAGGACATCTGTTGTATGACCCACGGCTACATTATCTAAAATTCTACTGGCTTTTCCCCAAATCTCCCTCCAGAGTCTTCTTCTCACCCCTGAGGCCCAGCCCACATGGCTCTACTCCCCATTCTCACTGGACTCCTTGCTACACAGCAAGAAGTATCTGGTCGAATCTGCACTTCTTTGCTTGCTCTCCTAATGCTGGGACTTATCTGACCCAGAGGCCTTTCCTAGTAGGAGGGCAGAGGGGAAGTGGAACATCTTACCAGGCAAAGAGAAAGTTTTTCTTTTTTGCTATAGGATGAGTAAGAATGTTTACTTTATTTTTATTTATTTATTTCTTATTGTTTGAGACAGGGTCTTGCTCTGTCACCTAGGCTAAAGTTTAGTGCCTATTTACAGGAGCAATCATAGATCACTGCATTTTGGAGGCCTGGGAATAAATGATCCTCTCCCCTCACACTCCTGAGTAGCCAGGACTATAAGGCAAGTGCCACTATGCCAGGTTAATTTTTAACTTTTTTTTTTTTGTAGAGATAAGGGTCTTGCTATGTTGCCAGGTTGGTCTTGAGTGATCCTCCTGCCTCAGCCTCCCAAAGTGCTGGGGTTACAGGTATGAGCCAGCACACCCAACCTCCTTTATAGTTTTATATTTCATATAAAAAGTTTCTTATTATTCCAGTTAAATGTAAGTTTCCAGGATTAAGGGCTTATGATTTTGGGGGGGTAACATTTATAGTGATAACGCATAAGATACGTCATTTTGCCTTCCTAATTATTTTGTTTTCCTATTTTCTCTTTCTGAAATAGGAAAGTCATTATCTTTATCCTCCTCTCCTTATGCATGTTTGCCGTAATTGTATTTGTTATAAATAATCATCTTTGGAAACATGTATTATATTAGTACAAAGTTTCAGATATTCATTCATTCACTCATCCATCCATTCAACACACATTTGGTGGTTGTCTCTTCATTATAATGGTATGCAAGGAGGTGGTGGAGTTAGGGCCTCAGGAGGGAGTGAGACTCAGAGAGGAAGGGAGGAGGCAGGGCCTCATAGGATAGGCAAGGAAAAAATGCACACTTTTGACAACTTGGCCCCTTATTTATTTATTTTTGAGACAGAGCCTCACTTTGTTGCCCTCAGTGGAGTGCAGTGGTGGCATAGCTCACAGCAACCTCAAACTCTTGGGCTCAAGTGATCTTCTGTCTCCCAAGTAGCTGGGACTACCAAGTGTTCACCACAACACCCCATTATTTTTAGACATGGGGTCTCGTTGTGGCTCAGGCTGGTCTTGAACTCATGAGCTCAAGTAATACACCCACCTCGGCCTCCCAGAAGGCATGAGCCACTGTGTCCAGCCACCTTGGCCCTTTAACACATTAACTGCCATGTGAGTTGTATTTAACTTATGCTAGTTTTGAGCCTTGGGCTTTGTGAAACATATATAACACACATGTACCTAATAAAACATCATGGCTCCAAGGAAAAGAATTTTTTTCTAGTGTGGCAGTCTTAAGGAAGATCTGGATGACCCTCCTTAGACAGCAAGGTTGAGGCCACTGGCAGGGGAGAGATTTTTATCTTTATGTTAATAATAACCATACACTGTGAGTTGGACAGAGAATTGGCTGCACTGAAGGAAATAATTTAGGAAGATTTTTCTGTATTGCAGAGCCCTGGATATTGAAACTGTTACAGGATGAAGAGGGTCCAGCTGCCTGTCACTGTCAGCCAATATTGGTACATGCAGAGACAGGGTTAGGTCCACCAATCTTTATTAGCAGAAGGTCAGCAATTCTGGGGAACAGTGAGAGTGGCCTCCCCAAGATTGTTCTGTTCTTCCATTCCTTTTTTTTTTTAATCTTTATTTTACTAATAATCCTCTTGTGAAAAATCTACATAATGGCTGCAGTAAGTGTCATTGTAGAGTCTTTACCTCCTTTACTTGTTATCCAATCCCGTTTACTTTTTGCCAGGACCAACATTAGCCTTTGCAGTCCCCCTTACTTTCTTCATTCCATTCTTGTGTTCCTGTCACTGCTTTCTTGAGGTCTTTCTCTTTTCATACAAGCCATTTGCAAGTCTATGGGTTTATTTTTCTTTGCATAATCCAAGGAATCATAAATCATGCCAAAGCCTATTGTCTTGCAACCCCCAAAGTGAGTTCTGAATCCAAATACGAAGATGACATGAGATGTGGTCTTGTACATTTGGGCTAATTTTTCCCTAATTTCTGTCTTTGGTACTGTAGCCTTACCAGGGTGAATGACATCAATGATCATTTGTTTCCTCTGAAGTAGTCGGTTGGTCATGAACTTCCTGGTCTGGATAGTTACTGTGTCATTCATGATGGCCAGTGATCCTTAGGCACCAAGGGAGGAAAAGAGCTCTTCTTCTACTTATAAAACCACAGTTTTATACATAGAAGTTCAAAGCAAAAACCATATTTACCCTTATCTTGCTACAGGAAGATGAGGCCCAATGGAGAGAAAGAGTACCCAAACACTGTATTTAAGAGGAAAAAGGCTTTTATTTCAGCTGGCAGAGCTATGGCACAGAAGAATTCAAAATGGCTATGCTCCCTTACTGGCTTGGTCTTTCCCTTTTTATCTCCAATCAAAAAGTTCCAACCCACAGGTATCTTTCTTGTTGGTCAGTTTGAATCAAGTGGGAGATGCTGTTCCAGCTTCTACAGAACTACAGAATATCACAGATGTGGAAATTTCCAGGTATTAGGAAGTTAAGTCTACAAATTCCTAAGAACTGAGTCACCATGGAGAGGACCCTGTAGGTATATCCTTGGGGTCTCCTTGAGAAGAGCTCTATTCTCCTAGATCTCACCCTTCCCAGGTATCCTCTCTCAATCTTAAATAACAATAATCAGCATAACCCATGACCCAAAATAACATTTCTAATTCAAAAGTTAACCTTCTAAATCAATTACCCTGAACTACTCAAGATACACAGTGGGTGAACTAAAATAAAATCTTAAGGCTCTCCCTTCAGAGACTGACTGGGCCTCCTCTTGGCCAAGAGGATCTCTAAAACTGAGTTTGCTAGCTTTGAGAAAGGAAATCAGACATTTCTCATCATGTTTCCTCCCCTTAGGGAAGTCCTCCTGGGCTGGCGCCTGTGGCTTAGTGGGCAGGGCGCTGGCCCCATATACTGAGGGTGGTGGGTTCAAACTTGGCCCCAGACAAACTGCAACAAAAAAATAGCCAGGCATTGTGGCAAGTGCCTGTAGTCTCAGGCAAGGGAGGCTGAGGCAAGGGAATCACCTAAGCCCAGGAGTTGGAGGTTCCAACAGTTGTGAGCTGTCTGACGCCATAGCACTCTACCAAAGGCCATAAAGTGAAACTATCTCAAAAAAAAAAAAAAAAAAAGGTCCTCCCACTCACTATCAGGTAGCAGATATGCAGGACATACCTGCAGGTCCCAAACATACACATACCACTTGATTTGTTTGTCATCTCTAATTACCTTTATCTTTGATTAACAAACCCCTTTATCTTAAGCATTCCTTTTCACTGACTCCTGATCTTTTAGACAAAACCTAATTCTTTCTAGCCAATTTTCAGCTAAAGAATCTTTAAACCTTGGCAGCACCTGTGGCTCAACGGAGTAGGGTGCCGGCCACATATGCTAGAGATGGCGGGTTCAAACCCAGCCCCAGCCAAAAACCTAAAAAAAGAATCATTAAACCCACCGATCACCTGTAAGCCCCTCCCCTTCCAAATGTCCCACCTTTCGGGGCCAAACCAATGTATGTTTGATTTATGATTCACCTATAATTCCTGTCTCCCTAAGATGTATAAAGCCAAACTGTTACCCCACCACTTCAAGTCTTCTTGGGAGTGGTCTAGACTCATGGTCCTCAAATTTGGCTCAGAATAAACCTCCTTAAATTATTTTACTGAGTATGGCTTCTTTCCTGTTGACAACTTTTAGGTTAAATTCGAATTTTCTTTCTTTCATTTTTTCGTAATTAAAGCTGAATTTTCCATAAGAATGGAAGACATGAGGTGGAAGTCACATAGGACCTAAACCCACAGACAAGCTGTGTCATCTTGACCCCAACCTGACTGACACCATCTTATTCTCACTACATGTACTGTCAAAACCACCCTTACAAACTGATGAAGGGGTACAAGATGAGAGCTAGAGTAAGAGCCCCCAGAAATCTGAGAAGGAGTAAAATAAATAAAATAATGATAATAGTTAGCCATTGTCCCCTCATTTGCTTGATAATAATCACTGTTCCCTCCGTTTGCTTCTTTACTAAGGTAACCAGATTTTAACATTGGTAAAGCGGGACACCATTGACTGTGGCGGGGTGGGGGTGGGGGTGTTCTTAATTAAAAATTTGGTCTATATAGAGCAACAAAAATTTTCATAGAACACAAAAATAGTATTGTAATATTTTTTAAAATTTCAACATAAGTACAATTTACAAATATAATACATTAGAAAAATTATATATAGTATTATTTTATTCTTTGGCCTATTTCTCATTTGAGTGAATTTTTTTATTAGACTGCTGTCGTTGTTTAAAAGGTCATGAAATTTTTCACAAGAATTTGTTGTTAAATTATATTTCACACATAAACTGGTTTTCAAAGTCTCAACACTTAATTGTGATTTTTCTGATGTCCACACTTTATTTACCATAGAAAAAATGCATTCAGTCACAGCATTAGTTCCACGTAAGGACAGCACATATTCCACAATTTTTAGTGCATTATTGTATGGAACATGGTTTGTTTCAAAATGATGAAATATTTCTAACCATTTGTTCTCTATTGTGATTTTTGCTGATGCCCAAGATTTAACATTTTCCTTATCAATATATTTTTTTGATACTGATACCTCATAAATTGTAAGTGTCACTTTCAAGACCAGTGCTAGACTTTTTGCTGCCACTATAAAATATAAATAATATGAGTACTGTCTGCTAAATTCATGAAATAAATAAATAAATTACCTAAATTATCTGAATAGCTGATTTGTTGACATCACTTCTTTAACTAGCACTAGCACACAGTACAATGTGTATCGTCTGAGAGACAGTTACAAAATGTTTTCGTGGTTGCCAATGCCAAAAAATGCCATTGTTCATTAAGTCCAAATAATGGTGGTTGAATTCTAACAACTGATCAACAATGCGCACTTTGATAAGCAGTTCTCAATAATCAGTTCTCAACAATTATTTGTTATTATTAAAGTTTAACATTATAAAATTAACAAAAATAATATAAAACTCATATCCTGGCGAAATAGCCACATGGCAGCCGAAATATTTCCTTCCTGTTCTCCCGCCGTTCCCTAGCTTGCTGTGCATTCTTTCCAAAACTCAGGACTTTTTAAAAATGCTGCATGACGTGGGACAAATTGTTAAAAATCAGGACTGTCCTGCCAAAAGTGGGAGGTCTGGTCACCTTATACCCACTACTGGTGGGAGTAGTTTTTGAGACAACATTGTGGCATAGGCTAAAGGACAGCTGAGTCACCCAGGACAAGGCTCTGGATTTCTTTCTCTCTCTCTCTCTCCTTTTTATTTATTTTTTTTTTTTGAGAAATAGAGTTTCACTTTTGGCCCTCGGTAGAGTGCCATGGCATCATAGCTCACAACAAACTCAAGCGCTTAGGCTGAAGTGATCCTCTTTTTTTTTTTTGAGACAGAGCCTCAAGCTGTCCCCCTGGGTAGAGTGCCATGGCATCACAGCTCACAGCAACCTCCAACTCCTGGGCTCAAGCGAGTCTCCTGCCTCAGCCTCCCAAGTAGCTGGGACCACAGGCACCTACCACAATGCCCAACCATATTTTGGTTGCAGCTATCATTGTTGTTTGGCAGGTCCGGGCTGGATTTGAACCCGCCACCTTAGGTGTATGTGGCTGGCGCCTTAGCCGGTTGAGCTACAGGCACCCAGCCTGAAGTGATCCTCTTGCCTCAGCCTCCTAATGGGACTACAGGCACCCACCACAACACCCAGGTATTTTTTTTCTTTTGAGACAGAGTCTATGTTGCCCTCAGTAGAGTGCTGTGGTGTCACAGCTCACAGTAACCTCAAACTCTTGTGCTTATGCGATTTTCTTGCCTCAGCCTCCCAAGTAGCTGGGACTACAGATGCCCGCCACAACGCCCAGCTATTTTCTTGTTGTAGGTGTCATGGTTGTTTAGCAGGCCCACCAGCCCTAACCACTGAGCAATGGGTGCTGAGCCATACCTAGTTATTACTATTATTATTATTTTATTTAGAGACCAGTTCTGTTCTTGCTTGCTCAGGCTGGTCTTGAACTCCTGAACTCAAGCAATCCACCTGCCTCAGCCTCCCAGAGTGCTAGAGAACCTACAGGTTAGAGGGAGTCTAATGTGAGCCAATTCACCCCCCACTTTCTTTCCCTTTATAAACAAGTTTTGCTTCCTGACCTGTTTTCAAAACAGATTCACTAAGGAAACTACAAAACCCAGCATGAACCTGGCACAGTGCCTGTAATCCTAGCACTCTGGGAGGCCCAGGTGGGAGGATTGCCCAATCTCACAGGTTCAAGACCAGCCTGAGCAAGAGCAGGTGTTGTGTGGCAGGTGCCTGCAGTCCCAGCTACTGGGGAGGCTGAGACAAGAGAATAGCTTGAGCCCAAGAGTTAGAGGAGGTTGCTGTGAGCTATGACATCACGGCACCTACCTCCTAGGGCGACAAAGTGAGACTCTGTTTCAAAAACAAGAACAAAAATAAAACAAAAACCAAAAACCAGCACTAAGCTACACATATGACTCTTGGGTGAGTTTTCCCTGGAATAATCAACATAACAATGAAATAAAACCCCAGGTGGACAGTACAATAGGGGCTCAGGCAGGAATGTTTCTGGTTCATGTTAACCAATTTTATGGGAAAAAGATTTACCAGGATTCTGGATGATGGGAGAAGAGAAACATCTTTGACAGCAGCAAATTCCTTTGGCAGGCTGCTATCTCCATTATAAGTCTCACGCGATCAAGGGCCCCACCCTCGGTCCCTCACCCCTACAGGACACTCCGGGGAAGTCACCTTCGGAGACACTTGTGAAACTGTAGGGTGGCTCCCTTTTCAGGCTGGTAGTTAAGGCGACCTTAGAACTTTTCCCCGTGGAGGTTCCTGCGCCATTGACTCAGGATTTCTGGAGCGCTCACAGGCGAAGATAAACTGTCACAGCAAACCTGACTCAGCAAACCTTCACACATAACCTGTCAGTCACTCGGTCTGCAGAGTCAATGGGCTGGAAATGTCTTTCCTATCCGCCGCGTTCCTGCGAAGTGGAGCCACCAATGGCCCGAGACAGGCCGCGGGAATAATCTAATTTCTGGACTGTTGGCCTTTGTCAAGAAATGAACATTGACCGGCGACCTTCACTTACAGCTGTGATTTCGTCCCTCACACTACTCAGAGGCGGAGAACCGCCCAGCCAGGAAACCCTCCCGCAGACAAGCACGCACGGCAGGACCCTCAGCCACTAGAGAACCTGCAGGTTAGAGGGAGTGTAATTCACAGAAGGGATCAGCTCACCCTCAGATTTGGGAACACACTGTTGCTAGGAAGGGCTTTCTTCCTCTTGATTCCGGGAAATTTCCCCTTCAGCAGTTTTTCTGCCCGTGCTTCATTTGACAGACATCATTGAGAACTTGTTCAGCGGGAAAAGGATTGTGCCTTGTGACGCAGCGAAATGTACTCAGCATTCGTTTTGTCTTGGTCCGCTTCCTGGCACAGGGTTCAGAAAACACTAGGAATCTCCACACGGATGGGTCCTTTTGCGTGCCAATGAGATGACCAGAGGCTGGGAGCCCTTGGGACTAGTTGCCTAGGAAACCAACCCTGCAGAAAATTGGAACTTTCAGCCCCAGGAAGGGGAGAACCTCAGACCTCCAGGAAGGGCAGAAGTTTTGCTCCTCCACAATGGTCAAAGATTTAATCGTTAATCGATCGTGCTTGCAAGAGGACGCCTTCTGGGACTGAGTTTTCCAGAGTTTGCAGATTGCTGAGCGCGGAGGTCTCGGGGGCGGGGCATGCGAGCTCCTCACCCCTTCTGCGGGTGCAGCCCGTGCATCTCTCTGCCAGCCAGTTCATCTGAAGCCTTTGCAAATGTCCTTTATAATAAATGCGTGAAAGTAAAAGGAGTGTTTTTCGGTGTTCCGTGAGTCATCCTAGCAAATTAAACAAATTTATGGAGGGCACGGTGGGAACTCTGATTCATAGCAGGTTGGCCAGCAGCACAGGTAAAACAGCCTGGATCTTGTCTGAAGGGGGCCAGTCTTGTGGGACTGATCCCTAACCTGTGGGATGTGATGCTATCTCCAAGTGGGTGATGTCAGAACAAAATTGAACTATAGTGAAAGGGGGTTGGCATTCTGCCCAGAAAGGAGATCAGGACAGAGTCAGGCAAAATTTAATGAAAGGGGACTGAGACCCGCCTGGGTAAAGATGGCGGCTGTATTGAGAGTGGTTGGGGGCTTATTTCTGCACCAGGCGTAGGGGAAGATTTCTCAGGTTTCTGGAAGGCTTTGGTGGGCTAGCATCTTTCCCGCAGAATTCTTGGGGCCAGGCCAGGTAGGCCTTTTGTTCTGGTAGAGTTGTGAGGGAAGTGTCTAGGTCCCTAATATATAGGATTCCCAGTTGGTGTCCACTGCAGAATAGTTTAAATGGGGAGAACCCCCACCCCCCTACATGTGGTGTAAAAAGTGAGCGTGAGAAAGAAATGTGGCTAGGAGGAGCTTGAGGAATGTGAGGTATGTGAAAGTTATCAGTCCCAGGGGAAGTGAGCTGGAGGTCCTGCAGCCTTGCCCAGGGGTAATTGTCTAAAAGCACTTTGTTATTTTTGTCTTTCCCAACAGTTTCCAGACTCATGAATTCCTACCACAAATTGTGCAATGTGATTCTGATCTTCATGAACCTGGAATTGGTGATACAAAGAACAATGTGTAGCCAATTAATAGCGGATGTTATTTTAATGAACCAATGTAACTTCTTGGTAAGCAATTTAAGAACTGCCCTTTCTTTTTCCTTTAAAAACCTAATTGTAGACTGGGTGCTCACACCTGTAATTCTAACGCTGTGGGAGGTCAAGGCAGGTGGATTGCTTGAGCTCACGAGTTTGAGACCAACCTGAGCAAAAGCAAGACCCCCCAGGCTGTACTAAAAATAAAAAAACGGAGGCAAGAGGATCCCTGGAGCCCAAGAGTTGGAGGTTGCTGTGAGCTATGATGTCACAGCACCTTAACCAGGGTGACAGCTCGAAACTCTGTCTCAAAAACAACAACAACAAATAAAAAAACCATAACCACCCGGTTGTAACAATTGCCAATTGGAGTGTATATATTCAGGGTAACTTGACTTGTCTCCTGGACTGCAGTCTTCAACTTCCGCCCAGATACATTTATTTTGCCTCAGTTTCTTCCTTTAGGTTGACAATGGTATGTGAGAGTAGGAAAAACACCTTGGTTTTTATCTTTTATCTTCTTTCTGCCCTCCAGGACTTAGGTCCCAGGGAGAGAGATGGCATGCAGAGACAGTTCCCTCTGGTTCCAGGATCTGGTCCGCCTGTGCTGGCTGGTGTCCCCCTCTCAGCCTCAACCTCTTGGCACCAAAACCTGAACCTCTCTTACACCCACCCTCTGTGCTGAGCAAATAGACACATTTCTGTGTTTCCCAACAGATGCAGACAACACAGAAAAGACAGGGCCTGGAGAGTTTTCAGGCTCCCCCCTACCTTTCCCTCAGGACCATTGCCTACTTTCTTGTCCTTCCCGCCAGGTGGTCTCCCAGGCTTTAGGGACAAGGGGCTTGGTGCCTCTGATCTGTTAGTGTTGCAGGAAGACGAGGCCCATTGGAGAGAAAGAGCACCCAAACACCATGTTTATAAGAGGAAGGGCTTTATTCACCGGCCAGGAGCTTATGGCGTAGAAGAATTCCAAATGGCCGAGCTCCCCGACTGGCTTGGTCTTTCTCTTTTTATCTCTAGTCAAAAAGTTTCACCCCACAGGTACCTTTCTCATTGGCCAGTTTGAATCGAGTAGGAGATGCTATTCCAGCCCCCACAGAATTAATTACAGGATTTCACAGAAGTGCAAATTTCCAAGTTAAGTTTACAAATTTCCAAGAGCTGAGTCACCCGGGAGAGGACCCTGCAGGTGTACCTTTGTGGTCTTCTTGAGAAGACCTCTGCTCTCCTAGACCTCACCTTCCTTGGGTATCCTCTCTCATTAGGATGCTGTTTGCTCAGGAGCTAGAAGGAGAACCTGCTCATAGCCTGTGGGTAATATAGGAGAGTGAAGGAGCAGCAGCAGCAGCCCTCTGGAGGCTGATTTAGGCGCTCAAGATGCCACTGATTAATGAGACCCCAGGGAAGTTGTTACCGGACAAAGAGGGTCTGCCCACTTATCACTGTCAGCCAATATGCAGCCAAACTTTGTCAGAAGGCCAGGATTCTGGAGAACAGTGAGTAGCCTTTTCAAGACTGTTCTGTTCTTCTATTCCAAAATTACAATTTTATACATTAAAGTTCAAAGTGAAAACCATGCTAATCCTATCTTAAACAATAATCAGCAGAACCCATGACCCATAGTAAACAATAGTCAGTATAACCCTTGACCCCAAACAACATTCCAATTTCGAAGTTAATCTCCTAATTCAATCTACCCAAACTGAGAGAGGATACCTGGGAAGGGTGAGATCTAGAACAGAGGTCTTCTCAAGGAGACCCCTGCAGGGTCCTCTCCATGGTGACTCAGCTCTTAGGAATTTGTAGACTTAACTTCCTAATACCTGGAAATTTCCACTTCTGTGAAATCCTGTAGTTCTGTGGAGGCTGGAATAGCATCTCCCACTTGATTCAAACTGACCAATGAGAAAGATAACTGTGGGTTGGAACTTTTTGATTGGAGATAAAAAGGGAAAGACCAAGCCAGTAGGGGAGCGTGGCTATTTTGAATTCTTCTGTGCCCTATGCCCCCCCCCCCCCCCCCCCTGAAA
>NW_003852483.1:3586593-3616890 GCF_000181295.1 Otolemur garnettii | reverse complement strand
CTGAAATAAAAGCTGTTTTCCTCTTAAATACGGTGTTTGGGTGCTCTTTCTCTCCAATGTGCCTCGTCTTCCTGCAACAAAACTACTCAAGGTAGGCATCTTTAGGGTGGGAGTTAAATTTACAAAACTAAGCATGAGAATAGATCTACCTAAACTACTCAAGATAGACTTTTTTAGGGTGGGAGCTAAATTTACAAAACTAAGCCTGGGAAACAGGGGATGAAGGTCAGGCAATACCTGAACTGACCAGACTGAGATGGGTTCCAGCAGCCTCACAGGTGCCAGCTGCCTAATCACCCCCATGAGATAGATACCACCTGCTACCGAGGTGCACCAGGGGGCTGTGTTGGATAAAAGATCAAAGGACAAAAAGATGAGAATACCATAGCTCTGAAATGATGACAGGCACTGTTACTCTTAGATCGATCAGGGTCAGGCCGCCGGAACAGGACAAAATAAGAATGAATGGGCCAAGTACTATCATGATGAAAGTTAACGAGCTAAGTGCTTTGACAAATTGTTTTACTTATCCATTAACTGCAATATCTGCCTTATGTTACCTTATTGTTATCTAACTGCCCTTTATGTTACCTATTGGCTGAACCAGTAAATTGCAAGGTTCGCTTCTGTAAAAGGGGTCATCGTGACCCCGTGCTTGCTTTTTGCTTCTTTTGCCAACTTTCTTTTGGCTTCTAATTGCTAACTTGCAGCCCACCTGTTTGGCCCTTTGCTAACTTTCAGACTAGAAAAACCCCAACTTCACACCCCTCAAAGGCTCTCTCACTTAGTCTGCATCAGACTTTTCTGAGACAGCCCTGTGGTTAATAAAAGACTCCTTTTGGAAGTTCTAATTTGAGTCAGTGGTCCTTATCTCTCCCAATAACACAGACTAGCTGTGCAGTGCTGGCTCTAGCCTGCCTGATTCCATCTTATTCTCACTACATGTGCTTTCAAAGTGGCTGTGCTAGGAGCTCTTCCTCTAAAACCAAGCAATACCAATAACTGGTATTTGACTCCAATAATTGCAACGGGCCGCCTCCTACCCAGGCATATTCACTTGCTAGACCCCATCCTTGCCCTCAGCAAGCCTGAGAGTAATGTCCCTCCAATGGGGACTTGTGGGTGTGGGCCACCAGCTACTGCACAGGCCCCTGGGATACCCTCCATGTACTGCTGGCCTGTCTGAGCCTCTTTCAACTCACTCAGTTTGTTTAAATTCCACACATCAGAACAACCATGATGAGTGAATCCTTCTAATCCTGAAACTGCAAATTGCAAAGCAAACAGAATCAGTAGAAAGACTATGTGTGTTCTTCCTTCAAGATAGACTGGCTCCCACCCTTCCTGCTCTCTGGACACTTCCACTCCTCACTCAGAACAAAGCTACTGTGATGTGGGATTTTTTTTTTTATTATTAAATCATAGCTGTGTACAAAAATGCAATCTTGGGATATGATGTGCTGGTTTTATATACAATTTGAAATATTTTCATCAAACTGGTTAACATAGCCTTCATGGCATTTTCTTAGTTATATGGTTAAGACATTTATATTCTATACCCAGTACATTTCACATGTACTCTTGTAAGATGCACTGTAGGTGTGGTCCCACCAATTACCTTCCCTCCACCTTCCTCCATCCTCCCTCCTCCTCTCCCCTCCCTCTTGCCTTTCCCCTTCTTCTTGGGCTATAATTGGGTTATAGTTTTCATAAGAAAGCTATAAATTGGTTTCATAGTAGGGCTGAGTACATTGGATACTTTTTCTTCCATTCTTGAGATACTTTGCTAAGAAGAATACATTCTAGCTCCATCCATGTAAACATGTAAGAGGTAAAGTCTCCATCTTTCTTTAAGGCTGCATAATATTCCATGGTGTACATATACCATAATTTTTTGATCCATTCATGGGTCGATGAACACTTGGGCTTCTTCCATGACTTAGCAATTATGAACTGGACTGCAATAAACATTCTGGTACAAATATCTTTGTTATAATGTGATTTTTGGTCTTCTGGATATATACCTAGTAGAGGGATTATAGTATCAAATGGCAGGTCTATTTTTAAATCTCTAAATGTTCTCCAAATATCTTTCCAAAAGGAATGTATTAGTTCGCATTCCCACCAGCAGTGTGGAAGTGTTCCCTTTTCTCCACATCCACGCCAGCATCTCTGGTTTGGGGAATTTGTGATGTGGGCTAATCTTACTGGAGTTAGGTGATATCTTAAAGTAGTTTTGATTTACATTTCTCTCATAATTAAGGATGATGAGTATTTTTTCATGTGTCTATAGGCCATGCACTTGTCTTCTTCAGAAAAGTTTCTCTTCAAGTCCCTTGCCCACCCTGAAATGGGATCATTTGTTCTTTTCTTGCTAATATGTTAGAGTTCTCTGTGGATTCTGGTTATTAAAACTTTTCGGAGACATAGCCTGCAAATATATTTTCCCATTCTGAGGGATGTCTGCTTGCTTTACTTACTGTGTTCTTGGCTGTGCAGAAGCCTTTTAGTTTGATCAGGTCCCACTAGTGCATTTTTGATGTTGTTTCAATTGCCCAGAGGGCTTTCCTCATAAAATATTTGTCCAGGCCAATTTCTTCAAAAGTTTCCCAAGGCTTGAGGCAGCACCTGTGGCTCAGTGAGTAGGGTGCAGGGTGCTGGCCCCATATATCGGAGGTGGTGGGTTCAGACCTGGCCCCGGTCAAGAAACTGGAAAAAAAAAAAAAAGAGTTTTCCCAGGTTCCATGCCTGTAGCACAGTGGTTACAGCACCAGACACATACACCCAAGGTAGTAGGTTTGAACCCAACCCAGGACAGCTAAACAACTGCAACAGAAAAATAGCCAGGTATTGCGGTGGGTGCCTGTAGTTCCAGCTACTTGTGAGGCTGAGGCAAGAGAATTGCTTAAGCCCAAGAGTTGGAGGTTGCTGTGAGCTATAACGCCATGGCATTCTACTGAGGGCAACATAGTGAGACTCTGTCTCAAAAAAACAATAAAAACAAAAAATAAAAATACAAGCAATCCAAAGAAAACTATACAAAAAATATCTTGGGTGGTGCCTGTGGCTCAAGGGAATGGGGTGCTGGCCCCATATGCCAGAGGTGGTGGGTTCAAACCCAGCCCTGGCCAAAAACTGCAAAAAAAAAAAAAAAAAAAAAAAAGAGAGAGAGAGAGTTTTCCCGGAATTTTCTTCTAGTATTTTTATAGTTTCATGTTAATGGTGAAAGGTGTGGTTCCAGTTTCAATCTTCTACAGGTTGCCAGCCAGTTCACTCAGCACCATTTGTTAAATAGCTAATCTTTTCCCCACTGAATGAAATAATGGTAAGTAGCTGGGTTCATCTCTTGGTTCTCTATTCTGTTCCATACATCTACCTCTCTGTTTTTTTGCCAGTACCATGCTGTTTTGATCACTATTGATTTATAGTATAGTCTGAGTTCTGATAGCGTAATTCCTCCTGGTTTGTTTTTATTTCTGAGTAATGTCTTGACTATTCAAGGTTTTTTCTGATTCCATATAGAACAAAGGATTATTTTTTCAAGATCCTTAAAGTATGACAGTGGAGCTTTAATAGAGATTGCATTAAAATTGTATATTGCTTTGGGTAGTATGGACATTTTAACAATGTTGATTCTTCCCAGCCATGAGCATGGTATGTTTTTGCATTTGTTAACATTTTCAGCTATTTCTTTTCTTCTAGAGTTTCATAGTTCTCTTTATAAAGATCTTTGACATCCTTTGTTAGGCAAATTCCCAAATATTTCATCTTCTTTGGCACTACTATGAATGGAATAGAATCCTTGACTGTTTTTTCAGCTTGACTATTGTTGGTATATATAAAGGCTATTGATTTATGAGTGTTGATTTTGTACCCTGAGACTCTGCTGTATTCCTTGATCACTTCTAAGAGTTTTGTAGTAGAATCCCTGATGTTTTCCAGATATACAATTATATCATTTGCAAAGTGAAAGTTCAATCTCTTCTGACCATATATGGATACCCTTGATTGCCTTTTCTTCCCTAATTGCGATGGCTAAGACTGCCATTACAATGTTAAAAAGCAGTGGAGACAATGGGCTACCTTGCCTGGTTTCTGGTCTGAGTGGAAACGATTTCAGTTTAACTCCATTCACTACGATATTGGCTGTGGGTTTGCTGTAGATGACCTCTATCAGTTTAAGAAATGTCCCTTCTATACCAATTTGCTTAAGTGTTATGATCATGAAAGGATGCTAGACATTATCAAAAGCTTTTTCTGCATCAATTGAGAGAATCATATGATCTTTGTTTTTTAATTTGTTTATGTGATGAATTATATTTATAGATTTACATATATTGAACCAGCCTTGACACCCTAAAATAAAACTCACTTGGTCATGGTGTATAATTCATTTCATGTGTTGCTAGGTTCTGTTTGTTAGGATCTTGTTGAATATTTTCACATCAATATTCATTAGTGATATTGGCCTATAATTTTCTTTTCTTTTTGGGTCTTTTCCCTGTTTGGGGATCAAGGTGATGTTTGCTTCATAGACTGTGTTGGGTAGTATTCCTTCTTTTTCAATATTTTAGAAAAGGTTGAGTAAAATAGGTACTAGTTCCTCTTTAAAGGTCTGGTAGAATTGTGATGTGAAGCCATCTGGTCCTGGGCTTTTCTTTTTAGTGAGATTTTGTACAGTTGATGCTATTTCAGAACTTGATATAGGCCTGTTCAATATTTCTACTTCATTCTGGCTAAGTCTTGGAAGGTGGCGTCCTTCCAAGTATTGGTCAATTTCCTTCAGATTTTCATATTTCTGAGAATAAAGTTTCTTGTAATATTCATTAAGCCTTTTTTGAATTTCTAAGGAGTGTGTTGTTATTTTGTCTTTACCATTTCTGATTGATAAAATTAGAGATTTTACTCTTTTTTTTTCCTGATTATGTTAGCTAAAGGTTTATCTATTTTATTGACCTTTCAAAAAACCAACTTTTTGATTTATTGATCTGTTGTTTAGTCCTTTTGTTTTCAGTTTCATTTAATTCTGCTCTAATTTTGGTTATTTCTTTTCTTCTGCTGGGTTTGGGGTTGGAATGTTCTTTTCTCTTCCAGTTGCTTGAGATGTCCCTTTAAGTTGTTAACATCCTCTCTTTCTGTTCTCTTGAGGAAGGCTTGCAGTGCTATAAGTTTCCCTCTTAGGACTGCCTTTGTGGTATCCCAGAGGTTCTGATAATTCATGTCCTCATTATTGTTTTATTCCAAAAATTTGGTAATTTCTTTCTTAATTTCATGTATGACCCAGGTATTCTTCAGCACAATGTTATTTAGTTTCCATGTTTTTATATGAGTGTGTAGATTCCTATTGTTACTGAGTTCAACTTTTATTCCATGATGGTCTGAGAAGATGCAAGGAGTAATTTGTTTTCTTTTAAATTTGCTGAGGTTCGACTTGTGACCTAAGTTGTGATCAATTTTGGAGTATGTTCCGTGGGCTGATGAGAAGAATGTGTATTCAGTTTTGTTAGGATGAAATGTTCTATAAATGTCTATTAAATCCAGATGTTGAATGGTTAAATTTAAGTCTAAAATTTCTTTGCTTAGCTTCTTATTGGAGGATCTATCCAGCACTGCTAAACGAGTATTAAAATCTGCAAATTTATGGAGCTGGAGGAAATCAAGTTGCTCATGTCTGTTAGAGTCTCTCTTATAAATTGAGGCACATTATGGTTGGATGCTTAAATGTTAATAATTGAAATCTCATCATGTTGAGTGTTACCCTTAACAAATGTGAAGTGACCATCCTTATCTTTCCATACTTTTGTTGGTTTAAAGCCTATTGTATCTGCAAATAAATTTGCAACACCTGCTTTTCCTGATTTCCTTTTGCCTGAAATATAGATGACTATCCCTTCACCCTGAGTCTATATTTATCTTTTAAGGTAAGATGAGATTCTTGTATGCAGCAGATATCTGGCCCGAGTTTGTGTATCTGGTCAGCCAACCTATCCCTTTTTAGAGGACAGTTTAAGCCATTCACATTAATTGAGAATATTGATAAGCCTGGTAGAATTTTGGGTACTAAGTTTTTCAAAAGTCCAGTGGACATTTTTAATCCTTTCTCCACTGTGGAAGTTGGAATTTGATCACTAGTTTCTGAGTAAGTTTACTTTTGTGGTGGAGGATTGCGCTGGTCATTATGGAAGATGGATCTGAGAATATCTTGGAGAGCTGGTTTAGTCCTGGTAAATTTCTTCAACATGTGAATGTCATTAAATTATTTAATTTCTCCATCATAAATGAAACTCAATTTAGCTGAATATAGGATCCTGGGTTGAAAGTTGTTTTGTTTTAGGAGATTAAAGGTCAGTGACCACCCTCTTCTAAGATGAAAGTTTTAAGCAGAGAGATCTGCAGTCATTGTAATATTCTTCCCCTTGTAGGTATGGTTTTCTTACATCTGGCTGCTTTCAGAATTTTCTCCTTCATATTAACTTTAGTGAAGTTAATTATGATGTGCCTGGGGGATGTCTTATTTGGGTTGAGTCATGCTGAAGCTCTGAAACTGTCTGCTATCTGAATTTCAGAATCTCTTGGCATGTCTGGAAATTTCTCCTTCATAATCTCATGAAGAGCCCCTGTGCCTTGCGAAGCAACATTGTTGCCTTCAGGGATTCCTATACGGTGAATATTAGTTTTCTTCAAATTATCCCAGAGCTCTCTGAGAGAGTGATCTGTTTTTGCTCTCCATTTGTCTTCCTCTTTGAGAGTTTAGGAGCGTTCAAAAGCTTTGTCTTCAGTATTAGAAATCCTTTCTTTTGCTTTCTCCATTCTGTTACTGAGAGATTCTACTGTATTTCTCATATCTTTGAGGGCTGCAAATTCTGGTCTCAATGTGTCAAAATCTTTGGTGATTTTGTCTTTGAATTCATTGAATTCTTGAGACAACTTTTGAAATCCTCCTTGAGTTTCTAATCCCAACTTTACCTCCATTCTATTAATCTTATTTGCAATCCAAATTCTGAATTTGATTTATGACTTTTCAGCCATTTGCTTATGAATGGAATCTTCTAGTTTGTCCACCATATCATTCCTTGGGGGAGTTGATCTACTCTGGTTATTCATGTTACCAGAGTTTTCCTGCTGATTCTGCCCCATGCTTATTTTACACCATTTGGCTAGATGAGCAGATAGGATGAAGTTGGGTTGAGGGGCTCCTGGAGTAGTGATTAACGAACCCTTTGCCCAAGATCTGGGACTGGTTTCTGTACCTTTTCCTCTAGAGCTTTGCCTGAGACACTGGGGACTTACTTGGTGTGGTGGGGCTAAGTGGCTCTGTCTTGTTTTCAGCTGGTGTCTGTCCTACCCTAGTGAATCAATTACTCTGGGTTGAAGTCTCAGCTGTGGAGATATACCAGCAATTAAGTCACCCTGCCCTCTATGGGCAACAACTGGAAAAGGAAAATCAAACCTTCCCAGAGCCACACACCCTGGGCACCACTTGGATAGTCCTCAGATGATTGGTCCAGTCTGAGAGATCCAAATCAATGGTCTCTGTCAGCACCCAGTCTCAAGTGGGAGAGTTCAAAAGGTCTCTGGCAACTAGATAGCAGGGGTCTGCTGGAAGCTCGAGTATGACTTGTTCTGGTGCTCCATGGAGTCAGAAGGCCTCCCCCCCCCCACTCAGCAAATAAATTAGATTGGGAAGGTTGATGCCTCCTCCCCCACATTACACCTCTGTCGCACCCAGTCACTGGTAACCCTGCAGGGCTGTGACTCAGTTCCCTACACAGGGCATTGTGTCTGCCTGAGTCACAGGGAGATCTATGTCTCCTCGGCGAGGCATCCACACTCTGCCACCATCTTCCAGGGGGAGCTGAAACCTGACAACCTCGGGTGGTTAATGGAAGCTGGAGCAGTTCACTCAGTTCCAGCCCCGTCCCTGTTTGATATTGATGACACTTATATTTCCCCAGAATTTATAATTCTGTCCTGGCTATCCTCCTCTGTGGACCAAGCGCTGTTTGAGTTCACAGAAACTGTGACTCAGCCCTGGTCTGTGCTGTTGCCCAGAGCTGGTGTGTCTGACTCCACTGCAGTCTGTGTTGGGGTGGGTGAGGTTAGAACTCACACTCAGCTCTGTGTTCCAGCCTCTGGCCAGCTGCCTTTGTTTCAGCTATGATCCCCTGAGGGCCAGGTGCTTCTTAGGCTCACTACTGCAGTCCTGGTTCAGGTCCACCCTGGGAGTATGTCATCTCTGCACACAAGCCTTCTATTCTCCATCCCCGCTGTGCCCCACCCAGGCAGGTACTGTCTCAGGCATAACCTTCTCTCATGGGGTCTGTGTTACCATCCCAGATCTGTTCTGCCAGTGTCTGCAACCAGCTAAGATGCCCACCTTTCTCTGGTTGCTCAGAGAGACAAGAACTGTCTCTCCAAAGTATCCCCAGAGGTGTGAGCCCTATTGTTCCCACTGTTGCTGCTCCTGCTCTGTGCCAGGGGGCACTGCCTCCCCCTTTCCCATAGGGTTCCTTTAGTCCACCATCTTTTCCTTACCTCTGTGCTACAGAATAAGCACAGACCTGCAACAGCCCGTGTCCTGTCCACACCTCTTAAAAAAATGCCCAAGAATCTGGACTCCAATGGAGACAGGTTTCCAGACCTCGGGGTGAGAGTGGAAGGGAGTGCTGGGAGTTCAGAATTGCAGGTAGAGAATATATACAGGTTTATATAGTTTTATGCCTTGCAGGAACGTGCCATGGCACCCTAGTAGGTGAAGGAGGTCCGATTTTTGAGGGTCTCTCCCGTGGGATAACATGGGAGGATGTTTGAACTCTGCTCGCTTGTTTGTAGAAAGTATACTGTGAGCCACTCTCTTGAGAGAGGAGACTCCTGTCCGCTTGGCAATGGATTTTGTACCTATTGTTTGTATCCAGCTCCCTCAGCGGGGTTGATGTGCGTTCTTCAACCTTCTCTCTTAGCCCAGCTCCAAATCATCAGCTTACTTGCTAAACTTCTGTCTTTTAACTCTCCTTCTGGATGGCAGCCTCTGTGGAAAGCTGGCTCCAATTGGCCATCTTGCATCCACCCGTGATGTGGGTTTTGTGGTCAGTCTGTCCTCAGAACATAAAGGGTTTGGCTAAAATGAGACATTTACTGTTTGATAGCCTGGGAAGTTTCTAGAATAAGGTGACCAGATGTCCCACTTTTGGCGGGACAGTCCCAATTTTTAACAATTTGTCCTGCGTCCCGCAGTGTTTTAAAAAAGTCCCAAGTTTTGGAAAGAATGCACAGCCAGCTAGGGAACGGTGGGAGAACGAGAAGGGAAGGGAATATACAGTTTTCAGTTGCCATGTGGCTATTTCACCAGGATATGAGTTTTATATTATTTTTGTTAATTTTATAATGTTAAACTTTAATAATAACAAATAATTGTTGAGAACTGATTATCAAGAACTGCTTATCAAAGTTCGCATTGTTGATCAGTTGTTAGAATTCGACCACTATTGTTTGGACTTAATGAACAATGGCATTTTTTGGCATTGCCAACCACGAAAACATTTTGTAACTGTCTGTTAGACAATACACATCGTACTGCGTGCTAGTGCTAGTTAAAGAAGTGATGTCAACAAATCAGCTATTCAGATAATTTAGGTAAGTAATTTATTTATTTATTTCATGAATTTAGCAGACAGTACTCATATTATTTATATTTTATAGTGGCGGCAAAACGTCTAGTGCCAGCCTTGAAAGTGACACTTACGACTTAGGAGGTATCATTATTAAAAAAATATATTGATAAGGAAAATGTTAAATCTTGGGCATCAGCAAAAATCACAATAGAGAACAAATGGTTAGAAATATTTCATCATTTTGAAACAAACCATGTTCCATACAATAATGCACTAAAAATTGTGGGATACACCCTGTCCTTACCAGGAACTAATGCTGTGACTGAATGCGTTTTTTCTGTGGTAAATAAAGTGTGGACATCAGAAAAATCACAATTAAGTGTTGAGACTTTGAAAGCCAGTTTATGTGTGAAATATAATTTAACAATAAATTCTTGTGAAAAATTTCATGACCTTTTAAACAATAACAGCAATCTACTAAAAAAAAATTCACTAAAATGAGATATATGCCAAAGAATAAAATAATACTATACATAATTTTTTAATGTATTATATTTGTAAATTGTACTTATGTTGAAATTAAAAAAAATTACAATATTATTTTTGTGTTCTATGAAAATTTTTGTTGCTCCATATAGACCAAATTTTTAATTAAGAACCCCCTCACCCCCACCTCATGGTCAATGGTGTCCTACTTTACCCATGTTAAAATCTGGTCATGGCTCGGTGCCTGTGGCTCAACTGGCTAAGGCGCCAGCCACATACACCTAAGGTGGTGGGTTCGAATCCGCCCGGGCCCGCCAAAACAACAATGATGGCTGCAACCAAAAAATAGCAGGGCGTTGTGGTGGGCGCCTGTGGTCCCAGCTACTCAGGAGGCTGAGGCAGGAGACTTGCTTGAGCCCAGGAGTTGGAGGTTGCTGTGAGCTGTGATGCCATGGCACTCTACCCAGGGGGATAGCTTGAGGCTCAGTCTCAAAAAAAAAAAAAATCTGGTCACCTTACTCTAGAAACTTTCTAGGTGAACTTGGACAGCCTGCTGCTTGGTGTCCCTCCTGGAGAGGCATAGCCCATCACTCCACTCAGACCCTCAGCAGAGAGGTGGGACACCTGCAGAAGGACATCCTTGTTACCTATATTTTTCTCTCCAGTGGTTACTTGATTTGGACATTCAAGAATGAAACTGTAGACCATGTGAATAGGTGCCAAGACAGGGTGGTGCCTGTATCTCAAGCGGCTAAGGTGCCAGTGACATACACCAGAGCTGGTGGGTTCGAATCCAGCCTGGCCTGCCAAACAATGACAACTGCAACCAAAAAAGTAGCTGGCATTGTGATGGGCAACTGTAGTCCCAGCTGCTTCGAGGCTGAGACAAGAGAATTGTTTACTCCCAGGAGTTTGACGTTGCTGTGAGCTGTGATGCCACGGTACTCTACCCAGGGCAATATCTTGAACTCTGCAGAAAAAAAAAAAAAAAAAAGAAAGCAACAAGACCGTCTATTTACAGAGAGAGACATGAAAAGAAGTGCAACAAAGCTGCTGGCAAGGCTGGGCAAGGTGGCTCAGGCCTGTAATCCCAGCACTCTTGGAGGCTGAGGCAGGTGGATCACTTGAGCTCAGGAGTTTGAGATCAGCGTGAGCAAGAGTGAGACCCCCGCATAATAGGCAGATATTGTGGTGGGTGCCTGTAGCCTCAGCTACTTGGGAAGTTGAGGCAAATGGATATCTTGAGCCCAAGAGTTTGAGGTTGCTGTGAGCTAGGCTGATGCCACAGCACTCTACTGAGGGTGACAAAGTGAGACTCTGTCTCAAAATAAAAACAGAAACAAAAACAACAAAGCCTTTGGCAGTGGAGGGGAGATTCCCATGTGTGAAAACCCACATGAGTCTGTTAGACCTAGGCTATAATGGAAAAATGCCAGTTAACCCTTGACAAATTCCTGGGCTGCAAGCCCTCAACAAAATGTAGTAAGTCTGGTTCATTCCCAAGATAGATGGGAAAGTACTTACTAACTACTTGCTGGACTAGCTCCTGGGCCTGGGAAACGAACCAACTGTCCCCAGAGTGACCTGTAGACAATACCAGGTGGAGAGAATACTGAGACAAAGATGTGTAAATACTGAAACAAAAATGTAGGGAGGAAAAGTACTAGAACTAAAATGTATTGGAAAATATTAAAACAAAGATGTATGATGTATGGCTAACCGCAAAATTCTGCTCCCGTATAATGCTTGCTTACTACCCTCACCTGAATGCACCTGGACAGCCTGTGTGCCAACCAGGATGCAGAGTAAGCCTTAAAAACCTGACCCCTTAAGCACGCGGAACTGCTCTAAGAAACCCCATGTTGGGACACTGAGGCAGTTGCTGGCTGGATCTTCAGTAAAGGGACTCTGCTGTGAATGGCTTGTTTGGCAGTGTGGTCTTTGTGGAACTCCTGGGCACAACAGGTCTTTTGTCTAGGTGTTCATAATGCTTGTGAGCAGGGCAAGGGAGGTGGGAGGAGTCTTGGGAATGTGTGAAACACTTGGCCATGAGCTGGCAGACAGAAAACATCCTGCCATGTTGATTAGCAAATGAATTTAATGGCAAATGAACGTCCATCCCAGGAAGAGCCACAGGGTGTATGTTTTTCTCTTCAGGAGGGGCCATCCAGATGAGATATTACTCAGGCTGCTTTTTTCTCATCCTATTTGTTTCCAGACAGTGTCTTCTGGAGAAGCTCTGTTTGTCTAGGGCTAGAAAATGGGAGCTCCCTGTCTAGCCCTGAATGGGGGAACCCTGTATCACCCCCACTGGGAAAAGCCCCAACTGGTGGAAACCCTGGGAACAAGGCTGGTCTGGGGTTTGTAGGAGGGGAGTCTGCAGTTTTCTCCAGGAATTATCACTCTTTTGTTTTTATCATCAGGAACCTCATGTACATCCTCAGGCAGCAGTTCAAACAATTTCCAGTAAATTCTGACCTTAATGAAGATGACATAAAAAAAGGTCCAGGCTCACCGCCTGTAGCACAGTGGTTACGGTGCCAACCACATGCACTGAGGCTGGCAGGTCCAGCTGGCCACCTGGGCCAGCTACACAACAGTGACAACTGCAACAAAATATAGCCAGGCATTGTGGCGGGTGCCTCTCTAGTCCCAGCTACTTGGGAGGTTGAGGCAAAAGAATTGCTTAAGCCCAAGAGTTGGTGATTGCTGTGAGCTGTGACACCATAGCACTCTATTGATGGTGACATAGTGAGATTCTGTCTCAAAAAAAAAAAAGGTCTAGTCACTCCTGGACCCCTGGACACAACTGCCAGAGAGTTCTGCCCCTGATCCCCTCAGTGACGTTTAGCCCCCTGCCCATTAGAGAGAAACCTTCCCCTGGCCACGCACTTACCACTCACCTACCAAGGACTCCTGCCTTACCTCAGGGGTGCACAGCCAATGAAACTGCCCTTACAGATTTTCTTTTTCTTTTTTTCTTTTGAGATAGAGTCTCACTTTGTTACCCTCAATAGAGTGTCGTGGCGTCATAGCTCACAGCAACCTCATACTCTTGGGCTCCAGTGATCCTCTTGTCTCAGCCTCCCCAGTAAGTGAGACTATAGGCAACCATCACAATGCTTGGCTATTTTTAGAGATGGGGTCTTGCTCTTGCTGAGGTTGGTCCTGAACTCCTGGACTTAAGTAATTAATCTGCCTTGTCCTTCCAGAAGGCTAGGATTACAGGCAGGAGTCACCTCACCTGGATTCTAGGGGTCGTTTTTTGAGATATCTTTCAGGTTCGACATTCCAGTGGAGTGGCTGACCCAGATGGCAATCCATAGCAAAGGACTGCTGATTTTGTCCCCAAACCAGCCAATCAGCAGATCCTAGTTGCCTAACCCTCTGCCCACCAAAGTGTCTTTAAAAACCCTGTTACAGGCAGCACTTGTGGCTCAGTGGGTAGAGCACCAGCCCCATATACTGAGGGTGGCAGGTTTGAACCTGGCCCCAGCCAAACTGCAACAAAAAAATATGTTATGGCGGGCACCTGTAGTTCCAGCTACTCAGGAGGCTGAGGCAAGAGAATTGCCTAAGCCCAAGAGCTGGAGGTGGCTGTGAGCTGTGACACCATGACACTCTACCGAGGGTGACAAAGTGAGAATCTGTCTCTCTAAAAACAACAACAACAACAACAACAACAACAAAAAACCCTGTTCTCAGGCTTGGTGCCTGTAGCAGTGGTTAGGGTTTGAACACAATCCAGGCCAGCTAAACAATGACAACTGCAACAAAAAATAGCCAGGCATTGTGGTGGGTGTCTGTAGTCCCAGCTACTCGGGAGGCTGAGGCAAGAGAATCGCCTAAGCCCAAGAGCTGGAGGTTGCTGTGAGCTGTGATAACATAGTGAGACTCTGTCTCAAAACAAACAAACAAACAAACAAACAACAACAAAAAACCCTGTTCCCAGCAGTGGCTCATGCCTGTAATCCTAGCACTCTGGGAGGATGAGGCGGGTAGATTGCCTGAATTCACAGGTTTGAGACCAGCCTGAGCCAGAGTGAGACCTCATCTCTAAAAATAGCTGGGCATTGTGCCAGGCACCTGTAATCCCAGCTACTTGGAAGTCTGTGATAAGTCAATTGCTTGAGCCCAAGAGTTTGAGGTTGCTATGAGCTATGACACTACAGCACTCTACTGGAGGCAACAAAGGGAGACTCTTTCTGCAAAAAGGAAAAAAAAACCCCTAAAACTCCAAAACATATAAATAAATAAAAAGCAGGAAGCAACTCTGATGGAAATAGTTTAAAAATTAACAGAGCAGGCTCGGCGCCTGTGGCTCAGGTGGCTGAGGCGCCAGCCACATACACCTAGGGTGGCGGGTTCGAATCCAGCCAGGGCCCGCCAGACAACAATGATGGCTGCAACCAAAAAAATAGCCGGGCGTTGTGGCGGGCGCCTGTGGTCCCAGCTACTTGGGAGGTGGAGGCAGGAGACTCGCTTGAGCCCAGGAGTTGGAGGTTGCTGTGAGCTGTGATGCCACAGCACTCTACCCAGGGGGACAGCTTGAGGCTCTATCTCAAAAAAAAAAAAAAATTAACAGAGCAAGATTTATAGCTGACAAGCAAGAAAATCTGGTATTTCAGCATAGGGAAGAATTTATCTAAGAATTGAGATAAGAGGCTGAACCACAGTGCTAGCACTGACCACCCCCTACAAGAAGTAAGATGTAAAATAGAGATTAAGTAAGAACGTTACAATAGAAGCTAAAAATAGATGTAATTTACAGGGTATGTAAGAAGCCTTTGGACGGTAGGTCATGAGCCCTTTCTGCCACCCCTCTACTGGTGAGCTTTGTTTTCACTTTGCAGAGCTTCTCTCTGTCTTTAACTAAACTCTGAATGTCTTAGTGTAGTGAGTGTCTTCTATTTCATCCTGGTTGTCCTGTCTGCTGGAAAGAGAGGTTCCAACTGAGAGATTCTGGCCAGGGCACTCCCTGGTGTTTCTCAAATGGTGCCTTGCAGAAGGCAAGTAAGTGGTCAGTAGCCTGATACGGTGGCAACCAAAGCTTTTCTCTATACTTTTTCCTACTGAGGCCATCATGTTTTGTAACAGGGACTAGTCCTACCTGGGGATTTATTCTGCCCTCCCTGGTCTGTTTTAGTGTTTGTTGTTTGTTGGTGGTATGTCTTTCAATTCTTTGTCTGAGCACCCGAGAACCCATGGTTTAAACTTTTAGCATGCTTTCAGAAGGATCCTTGAGTTCAGAAGTTCATGACCAGCCTGAGCAAGAGTAGTACATCTCTACTAAAAATAGTGTAGCAGGAAACCGACGCAGACAGAAGACTCCAGGCACCAGTTGATTAGAGGAAGCGAGTTTATTCGGCCGAGGGTATTTGGAACATCAGCCTGTTTCCCAAAACCAAGCCCCCCAACTCAATCTCTAGCCTCTCTTTTATCCACTTTTTAGGGTGGGAGTGCACATGAGGGTCATAAAACAGAGAGACATGACATCATCCTCAAGGTCCCGGGCTCAAGGGGGAAGGTCAGATTCACCCGCATCCTTGAGACTGGTCAGACCACCGGCTCTCAAAGGCAACAGAAACCCAAGGAAGTTACTAGGTTACAGTCTAGGCTCCGCGTATGTCAAGGAAGAAACACGCAGACAACAGGAATGCCTGCGGCTTGGCTGAGGCCCACACAGGGCGGCTAGGACAGATTCTTTTAGTTCTGCTTTAACTTTCTTGCCTCAATAGAAATATTAGCCAAGTGTTGTCACCGGCACCTATAGTCCCAGCTGCTCGGGAAGCTGGTACTCAATCTCTGGTGCTGCCACCCAGCTGGGTTCATCTGCCCACTGCCAGAGAGGAAGCCAAAACCCAGAGACAACAGGGTTCACAGAACAGCAAGAGTGGATTCTGCACAGCACGAAGTGGGGCAATAGGAGACAAGAGGAATTTCTCAAATCCGCCTGTGTGAGAACTAGGGGAACAGGGATTTTTTTTTTTTTTTGGAGTTTTTGCGTGGGGCCAGTTTCGAACCCACCACCTCTGGTATATGGGGTTGTTGCCCTACTCCTTTGAGCTACAGGTGCCACCCTAGCATGGGAATTTTTTTTTTGCAGTTTTTGGGTTTGAAGTCCCCACCTCCGGCATATGGGGCTGGTGCCTTACTCCTTGAGCTACAGGCGCCACCTGGAACAGGGTTTGTAAAAGACACTTGGGTGGGCCGAGGTTTGGCAATTACAGTCTGCTAATTGGTTGTTTTCAGGCAGAATCAGCAGTCCTTTGCTATGGACCGCCATCTGGGTGGGTCAGCTAATCCATTGGAACACAGCAGCTCAAAAAATACCCCTACTTTTATTTATTTATTTATTTTTTAGACAGCGTCTCAAGCTGTTGCCCTGGGTAGAGTGTCCTGGCATCACAGCTCCCCATGCACATGGTATTTGGAAATAAATATTTTTCTTATTAATCTGCCTTAGTTGTGAGTTGATTTTTTTCAGTGAACTTTTGAGAAGAAACGGCAAGTTTTCCTTTGGCCCCACAAGGTCAGGAGTTCAAGACCAGCCTGGGCAAGACCCTGTCCCTATTTAAAAAAAAAAAAATTAGCCAGGTGTGGTGGTATAGTCCCAACTACTTGGGAAGCTGAGACAGGAAGAAATTTTGAGCCAGGAGTTTGAGGCTGCAGTGAGCTATATTCAGGCCACTACACTTCAACCTGGATGACAGAGCAAGATTCTATCTTTCTTTCTTCTTCTTCTGTTTTTTTTTTTGTAGAGACAGAGTCTCACTTTATTGCCCTCAGTAGAGTGCTATGGCGTCACAGCTCACAGCAACCTCCAGTTCCTGGGCTTAGGCGATTCTCTTGCCTCAGCCTCACACGTAGTTGGGACTACAGGCACCCACCACAACGCCAGGCTATTTTTTTGTTGCAGTTCGGTGGCGGCGGGTATATGGTATATGCAGTCGGTATATGGCACTGGCACCCTATTCACTGAACCACAGGCACTGCCTAAGATTCTATCTCTCTCTTTTTTTTTCGAGACAGAGCCTCAAGCTGTTGCCCCGGGTAGAGTGCTGTGGCATTACAGCTCATAGCAACCTCCAACTCCTGGGCTTGAGATTCTCTTGCTTCAGCCTCCCAAGTAGCTGGGACTATAGAAGCCTGCCACAATGCCTGGCTATTTTTTGGTTGCAGCTGTCTTTGTTGTTTGGTAGGCCCAGGCTGGATTCAAAACTGCCAGCTTAGGTGTATGTGGCTGGCGCCTTAGCCGCTTGAGCCACAGGTGTCGCCCAAGATTCTATATCTTAAAAAAAAAAAAAAAAAAAAAAAAAAAAGAGCCCAACAGTGTTGAGTATTATGGGGGAAAGAAACAGGGTACCATAAAATTTTGAGGTGAGGGCTTTCTTCATACAGCACATGCAGGGCTGGCTCCCCAGGAAGAGGATTTTTATTTTTATTTTATTTTTTTAATTAATTGTTTTTTTTTTGGTAGACAGAGTCTCATTATGTCATCCTTGGTAGAGCGCTGTGGCATCACAGCTCACAGCAACCTCCAACTCTTGGGTGTAAGCTATTCTCTTGCCTCAGCCTCCCAAGTAGCTGGGACTACAGGCACCCACCACAATGCTCAGCTATTTTTTGTTACAGTTGTCATTGTTGTTAGCTGGCCTAGGCTGGGTCTGAACCCGAGCCACCCTCAGTGATTGTGGCTGGTGCCATAACCACTGTGCTTACAGGTGCTGAGCCAGGAAAAAGATTAAAAGGGGTAGGGGTGAGGAGAGGTGGAGGTGGAAATGAGTGTTTTCCAGACTTGAATGAATGTTTGCAAAGACTGGAAGCTTGCTGAGGGCCAGTGGTTGGGGGATCCTGTCAGAGGCTAGGTGCTCTGAGCATATGTGTCCCTGCCACCCTGAGGGACATAACTCATTTCCTTTTTTTTTTTTTTTTTTGTTGCAGTTTTTGGCAGGGTCTGTGTTTGAACCCACCACCCCTGTATATGGGGCCAGCGCCCTACTCCTTGAGCCACAGGCACCACCCCTGAGGGACATAACTCTAAAGACAGAAATATCCTTCCAAAGGTGCACATCAGATAACTTACTTTAAATCATTTCTTCCTGTAGGATTCTTTAATTGATTCTAAAACCACTTTTTTTTTGAGATAAAGTCTCACTATATTGCCTTTGGTAGGGTACTGTGGCGTCACAGCTCACAGCAACCTCAAACTCTTGGGCTCAAGCAATTCTCTTGCCTCAGCCTCCCAAGTAGCTGGGACTATTGGCGCCTGCCACAATCCCCAAATATTTTTGTTGCAGTTGATTGTTGTTTAGCTGGCTCGGGCTGGGTTCAAACCTGCTACCTGGGTGTATGTGACCAGCGCCATAACTACTGTGCTATGGGCGCTGAGCCATGAAACCACATTTTAAAACTTAAATGAAGATAACCAAAAGGTTTGACATTAAGCTCACCCTTCCCTTTATTGTTATGCCTAATGCAAGAGGAGCTGGACCCTGAGGGTGAAGCTGTGCCCTCCCAGCCTGTCCCTGTCCTACATCCAGGGAGTTTGTGTTCAATAAATGATGTGCTGGAGCCTCCTGACAAGCTCACCCAGAGCTATGGAGCTGGAATTCTCTTCATGGTTTCACAACTGCTTTTGTACCACTTTGGCAGCTGGCTTCTCCTTTCTCATTTCAGGGTTCAAGATGTGCAGTGGCCCTGGCCCCTGCAACCCCCCTTTCCCCATCCCTGATCCTACCTGGGAGAGGTGTGTCTCCCACACTCTCCCTCTGCAGGGTGGGCAAAGAGCTGGTCACTGAAGGAGGGAGAGGGTTCCCAGTTTGCCAGCAGGTGACAAGAGGGATTCGTCAGTCCTCTGGTGCAGGTGAGGGAGAAGAGGAGGAGGCAGGCAGGATCAGGGCAGGAGAGAGCCAGCCACCACCTCTTCCTTGCAACCTGCAGAGCTGAAGAATGCTCTTCAACGAATGTTTTTTGGATGGAACCAATCCTTTCCATCCCTAAGGGGGAGAGGCAGAACTTTGTTTTCCTGTGACTGTGGGGTAGAAAGGTTAAAGGCAGCCAGTGCTGGGAGCTAGGACCCCATCTGCCGGGTCTGCCCTGTACTCCTGGGCTGTCTGGGAGACAGCAGCCTGCCATGCTTCTGCCTGAGGGTCTCCATGAACCGCCTCTCCCTGGCCATGTCTAAAGGCCCCAACAGTGTGTCCCCTGAAGCCTCACCACAAGTGGGGTTAGCCATCCCTACGTTGTGGTGGTGGGGAGTTCCAGCTCCCATGGCTTAAGCCCTGGGCCACTGCCTGCTCCTGTGACCTCATGGCAAAGGGTGAGGGAGGATCCTGAGTCCCGAGGCAGCTGCCAGGTGTCCTCACCGGGGGTGGGGGTGATGCAGAAACCTGTTGAAGCTCACGGAGAGAGGCAGTGAGGAGAGGTCAACTGTCAGCCGTAAACAAGGCAAGGGATTGGAAGTTAAGGGATTTCCAAACAATTCTTGTCATCAGTAAGAGAAATTAACTTCTCAAATCCTTTCCTCGTTGCTTATTTCTACTGTCAATGGACAGGGTCGTCCACATGTTTGTGGCTGGGAGTGTCAGGACCGTGATGCGCAGCAAGTGTTTGTGGAGCATCCTGGGGCAGGGGCTGCGACAGCCCCGCACAACACGGCGTGAGCCTCTATTAGGGGCTGCGAGAACTGTCTCAGTCACGCACGGTGCCAAACAAAGGCCGGGCGGCCTCAACAACACGCCGTAACTTTCTCAGTCCCAGAGGCTGGAGGACGGAGGGCGAAGTGCGGTCAGAGGGGCGCCGCACTGCCCCCTGGCGGTCTTCCGCGGGGCAGCGCCTCCGACCTTGCAGGAGACCGGCGAGGAGCTCGGCCTGTCTTGCGCCTCAGACATGGTCCACAGGCCTTTCTGGCCACCGACTCCATGCAGAACTCTGAACCATGGGGAAAAAAGGCTGCCACGCCGAGGGCTTCCTGGGGGCCTCTCCAAAGAGCACTCAGCTTGGGCCCCAGAAAGACAAGCAGTCCCCAAACTGTCCAGACAGTAGTAGATGCAGCAGAGGGTGGCAAGTGGGCAGCCTGCACCTGCTGTCTATGTGACAGACACCACGCTCCCTACCCAGGAACTTGGAATGGAGGAATGGATATGTGGATTACAGAACAGCTGAATTTCCTGCTGATTAAGTGGACAGGTTCTCAGAACATCAAGTTTTGGGGGCATGCTGGCCCATGGGGCACATTTATTCTCCCGGAGCAGAACTGGGGGACATACATGTAGCCTCTGTGCCCCTTCCTCCTGTTCTTGCCACTTCACTGATGCAGCCTTTTCTGACCTGGAACTCTGACATCTTGGCATGTCATTCAGCTGTGTGTACTTTCTCATCAGTAGAAGGATCAGCTAAACAGGCCCTCAGTCATGGGCGGCAATGGCAATCCAAAGTGGCTAGAGGCCAGAGGGGCTTCACTAGCTCCTATAACTAAAGTCCATGGGGTGGATGGGCGTTAGGTGTGGTCCGCAGGACTGATTTCTGCACCTTCAGGGCCAGCTCCTTCCCTGGACAGACTCACACTTTACATTTGTGTAGAGATGGGGCTTGGGAGCAAAAGTGGCCTTCTGATGGCTTTTGCAAAACTCCCAGAATCAAGTCTCCTTCCTGGGGTCACATGCCCTTCCTGGAGTGACCCTGGGGTCAAGGAAGCAGAATATGCCACTGAGTAGAGTTGGGCCACAGGTGTTTTTTCTATAGCTGGTATCAGCAGGGTTGTGATCAAACTCCCAGGAATCCAAGTCAAGGGAAGAATGGATCCCTTCTTGGGGCAAGAAACTTGGGGCAAGACACCAAAAAGGAGACTAGAAGCAGGTTGGCCCCAAATGTTCACTACAAGGCTGTCCCTTCTCACTAAATTTAAAGGAAATAGATGTCAGCCAACAATGGAGGTGGCCTGTCTTTTTCTTTTTATTTCCTATTAAATTTTGCAGAGATTTTACTTTTTTATTGTTTATTTTTTTGAGACAGAGCCTCAAGCTATCGCACTGAGTAGAGTGCTATGGCATCATAGCTCACAGTAACCTCCAACTCCTGGGCTTAAGCGATTCTCTTGCCTCAGCCTCCCAAGTAGCTGGGACTACAGGTGCCCCCCATAACACCTGGCTATTTTTTGGTTGTAGCTGTGCTTGAGCTATAGGTGCCACCCAAGATTTTACTTTTTTAACTTTTGATTTTAAAATAACTTTGAACTTAAAGTTTTAAAAATAGTACAAAGAATTCCCATATGCTTAACCCAGTTTCCCCAATGTTTGTACCTCACATAATTGTGTCATGACAGTCAAACCCAGGGAATCAGCATGGATGCTGTACTATTAATGAATCCACCCACCTTATTCAAATGTCATCCATGGGCTCGGTGCCTGTAGCTCAGTGGCTAGGGTGCCAGCCACATATCCCAGAGGTGTCGGGTTCAAACCGAGCCCAGACCTGCCAAACAACAATGACAATCCAACCAAAAATAGCCAGACTTTGTGGAGGGTGCCTGTAGTCACAGTACTTGGGAATCTGAGGCAAGAGAATTGCTTAAGCCCGAGAGTTTGAGGTTGCTATGAGCTGTGATGCCACAGCACTCTACCGAGGGTGACATAGACTCTGCCTCAAAAAAAAAAAAAAAAATCAAATGTCATCCAAGGTTCCACTAATGTCTTTCCTTGGGTCAGGACCTAGTTTAATATCTCATGCGGCATTTAAGACATTGAATGTCCTTGGTCTCTTTTAGTCTGGAATGGTTCCCAAACTTTTCTGTCTTCAATTACCTTTAGACTTTTAAAGAATACTGGCTAGGATTTTGTAGCACATCCCTCAGTTTGGGTTTGTGTGATGTTTTCTCCTGATTAAACTTAGGTTATACATTTTTGGCAAGAAGATCATAAAAGTGATATTATGTCTTCCTAATCGCATGGCATTCCAAGGCACATGAGGCCGATGTATTGTACGACTGGTGATGCTAACCTCGATTACCTGGTTAAGGTGGTGCCTTCAGGTTTCTCTCTGTGTTAGTAGCTACTGGTAACGTTTCATGTAGGTTACTGCCAGTCAGGCCCTAACCAGGCAGGGTAAGCCTATGTGCCAACATCTGGAGATTGTTCATTCACTTCCAAGGCCCATTGTCATAGATAAGTTGGGAACTCCTTGGTACTGGTCAAGGATCTAGGGCACTCTGTGCACTCAGGGAAGCGTTAACTGGCTGTAAATTTAGTCTAACTAGAAATACTTTGAAGATATAACCACCTTGAAAGCAGGAGACATTTTGACTTGGTGAGCTATAAAGGGGGGGATTTATTTAATGTATACTATGCTGATTAAGAACATTGCTGATGTATACTATTACTGCGAGGGTATAAAAATAACAAAAAGAAATAAGAAGGTAGAACACCTCTTTGAGGAGATATCCTTGCTGTTCTCCAGAATTGCAGGCTTTTCTCTAAATAAAAGTAAAACTGTTGATCTCTCATCCACTTCTCCATTGATTGGCTTGGGTGACAGGTGGACATACTCCTTGGTTTGGCAACATCTGTATTGTTATTTTCCCCTTTGTAATTAATTTGCATCACAACACTGGCCTATCAATGCACTGATTTACAACATCTGAAAGTTCAGTCTTTCAGCTGCTGTCTTGGCCACTCCCTGGGACCCTTTGATGGAGCTTCTGTAGTCGGGACCCCCAGCAGGAAAGGAGCAAGTGCAATTGGAACTGCATGGAAGCCAAAGGACAACGGACAAAGTGGAGGGTCATCATGGAGTTCCTAAATAATGAGCTCTAACGCGAGATGGTTCAAAGATAAAGCAGGGCCAGGCGCAGTGGCTCACACCTGTAATCTGAGCACTTTGAGAAGTCAAGGCAGGTAGATTGTTTGAGCTCAGGAGTTTGAGACCAGCCTGAACAAGAGCGAGACCCAGTCCCTAAAAAATACCCAGGGGTTATGGTAGAGGCCTGTAGTCCCAGATATTAGGGAGGCTGAGGCAAAAGGATTGCTTGGGCACAGAAGTTTCAAATTGCAGTGAGTTATGATGATGCCATGGCACTCTACTGAGGGTGACAAATCTGTCTCAAAATCAATCAATCAAACAAACAAACAATCCCCCAAGATAAAGCAAACTATACCATGATTTGGGGGATGAGGACTTGGCATTAGTGAGCATGCCTGATTTTAAATGGGTAACTGTTTATTAACCCATTTATTTGTGTTTGTAATAGATCAATAGAAGCAGGCTTTGGTCTTTATCGTTTATAAGCAACTAGCGGCTTCGAAGCTTTTCTCTATAGTTGAGAACCCTCTGTTTTTTGAGATGAGTCTACCCAAGGGCAAGATGACAGCATCTGTGGCTTGCATCTGCTGGTGGAGAGGAAAGGATTTTGGCACATCTCCTCATAGGAGGTCCTGCTTCCTTTCCTGTCACCCTGACCCCTCCTCAGAGCTCTGTCTGAGTTTTCATTCACTGCCTCTATTATTCCTCAGCTGGGCTCTAGAAGAAAATTTGAATTGCAGAAGATTTGCTAGTCTCTTATCACATCCTTGTAAAAAGAAACAGAATTTTCTTTTTGTTTCTTTTCTAATAAAGGGGAAGATTTTCTTTATTAGAAAAGCAGTCTCAGTGGACAATTACAGTGTTGTTAGCTTTTGCCGTGTAACAAAACATCCCAAAGCTTAGAGGCTTAAAACAATACTCATTTGGTTTTTTGTTTGTTTGTTTGTTTTGTTTTGTATTTATCTGAAACAGAGTCTTACTCTGTTGCCCCAACTAGAGTGCTAGTGGTGTCAGAGCTCACAGCAACCTCAAATTCTGGGATTCAGGCAATTCTCCTGCCTCAGCCTCCTGAGTACCTGGTACTAAGGTGCCCACTCTAATGCCCAGCTATGTTTTTCTGTTTTTAGGAGAGACAGGGTCTCACCCTTGCTCAGGCTGATTTTGAATTGCTGAGCTCAAGCAATCCATCTGCCTTGGCCTCCCAGAGTGCTAGGATTACAGGCATGAGCCACTGCGGCCAGTCAGAATACTCACTTTTTTTTTCTCTTTTCTTTTCTTTTCCTTTCTTTTTCTTTTTTATTTTGAGACAGAGTCTCATTTTGTCACCCTCAGTAGAGTGCTGTGGTGTCATAGTTAAAATCAACCTCAAACTCTTGGGTTCAAGCAATTCTCTTGCCTCAGCTTCCTGGGTAGCTGGGACTACAGGTGCTGGTCACAATGCCCAGATATTTTTAGAGATGGGGGGTCTCACTCTTGGTCAGGCTGGTCTCCAACCCATGAGCTCAGGCAATACACCTGCTTTGGCCTCCCAGAGTGCTGGGATTACAGATATGAGCCACCGTGCCCGGCCCAGAATACTCATTTCTTTAGCTTACTCATTTATGAGTAGGATGGGCATTTCTTCTAGTTTGGGCCAACTCAACAGCCTCTGCTGGACAACCCATGTGTCTGTGGCTGATGGGCAGCCAGGACATCTTGGTTCGGCTCCTGGTAGCCTCTTGTCCTCCAGCAGCAGGCCTGGCTGGGCTTGTTCTCACAATGGTCTTGGGAGTCCAAGCATATCCAGCAACCTTAAAGTTTCTGCTTGCATCATGTTTGCTATGGCTCCAATACAAATATGTACAAAAGCCCTATTGCCTGGCATATTGACAGACTCACTGAGTGTTATTTTCTTATGTTCCCTTGGGACATCAGGGATCACTGTTTTAGCAGGGCATGAGGGAAAGTTCTCTGAATTCCCCAGTTCACAGCTTACTTGTTTAGATCCAAGCAGGAGTAATGGAAGTTGAAACTGCATGTTAATCTGGCCCCAAATAAAGTTCTAAGACCCTACTAGGCTCTGATTGACATCACTAAGGAGTCTGACTCCTCACTGGGGGCCCCCAGCCTACATGTGCAGCACAACTCACTTTGGGAGCATCATATGTCAGGATGGTGCTGAGATGGAGCTGCTCTGATGCTTTGGAATAGAAGTGAGACTTTGTTGGTGGTAGTTGTGGGTTGCTGGTGGCTTGATCATTGCTATGAAGTAAATTGGGTGGGCCCCATGCCCAACTTACCAAATGCGTATGTCAAAGCCCTAACCCCTAGTGTGACTGTATTTGAACACAGAGTCTTTAGGAGATACTGATAGCTAAGTGAGGTCATAAGGGGGTTCTAATCTCGCAGAACTGTGACCTTATAAGAAGAGTGAAATCTCTCTTTCTCTTTCCACCACAAGAGAACAGTGAGAAGGTGGTTGTCCGTGAGGCAGGAAGTGAGCTGTTGCCAGGAACCAATTCAGCTGACACCTTGATCTTGGACTTCTCTACCTCCAGAACTGTGAGAAAATAAATTTCAGTTATCCATAAGCACTCAGAATTTTGTTTTAGGAGCCTGAGCCAACTAAGACATGCTGCTGTCTTTTCTCCATACATGCACTTTCTGTTCCAATCCATCTGGTGGAAGCAATCCAATTGCCTCTAGAATTGTCTTAAGTATCACAGGCAAGAAGCTGGTGGAAGAACCAAGCAATTCTTTAGTCTGAAAGCCAGTATGTTTTTAGTATTTCTAAATATAAAGTAATTTCAGAGGAAGCTGAGACCTGTTGGGGTGACTTGCCTGACGTCCCATAGCTCATCACTGACTGTATTTGGAGTAAGGAAGGAATTAAGGTTAAATGAGGTATAATGAAGCCTGAATCCAATAAGGACTGATGTCCTTATAAGAAAAAGAAGAGGGAAAGAGAAATCTGTGTACATATGTGGAGAAAAGGCCATGTGAGGACACAGTGAGAAGGCGGCTGTCTGCAAGCCAGGAAGAGAGCCCTGACTAGAAATGAATCCTTCTAGGCATCTTAATCTTGGACGTCTACCTCCAGAACTGTGAGAAATGAGTGTCTGTGGTTTAAGCCACCCAGTGTATGATATTTTGTTGTGACAGCCCAAGCAGACTGATATACTCATCTAATATCCAGAGAGAAATGACCATGTCTGAGGCTAAAGACCACCATCAACACAAGGAGGCTCTCTCATCAATCCTCCTGAATCTGAGTTATCTGTGCTCCCAGCCCAAGTTTCCAGAGGTTCTAAGGACTGGAGAGCTCACTTTGTGCTGGTTTCTGGAGCTGCCGTGAGGTGTGGGTGGGCATTATGTTTGTTCTAGGGTGCGTATTTTCTCCCGTTCATTTCTAAACCAGTTCAGGAGAGGGCCCTGCTGAAAGGTGAAAGGTTAGCCGCAACAACTTCAGCTGTATTTGAAGACTTTAATGTAAACTTATGATGTTCCATTTCTGAATGGTGAGATACACAAAAATCACTGTTTATATGGCATTAATCACAAAACTGCTGATATAATGATGAAAGAACATATTCTCATTTCATTTTATCCTGTATGTGTTACATAGCTATGTCCCTTCTCAAGTGTGTGTACATTAGAAATTAAGACATACCCCAGCATGTTAACTGAGTTTCCCATGGAAAAATTATTTCCTTAATTTTTTTTGGAGCCAGACACACCATTTACAACCAGACAGAGCTGAAATTCTGCCGTCATTGTCTTGGGAAATGGTCAATTCTGGGCAATTATCCTGGATGAGTTTTCTTTTCTTGAGAAGTTATATTAACATTCTTTTGAATCCAGACAAACATGAGATAGTTATATGGAGTGTTTTCTCCAGAAACCACATTTATTCTCACCACTGGAATCATATTTCTCAGGCTTCTGTGGCACAGTTTCCCTGAATGTGCTCTAATTATGTGAATAAATGCGGCAGAAGCATGTTACAAACACATTCTACTTCCTGCCAGGTGTTTAGAACGGGGATTTTCAACTGGTATGCCATGAGAGGATCTTAGGTGTGTATCAAAAAATTTTAGAGATCATTAATTAAATTATTTTGAAAAGAAGTTCAAAGCACAGTAAGTATATTCCCCCCCACCCCCAGTACAGTGCCATGGCGTCATAGCTCACAGCAACCTCAAACTCTCAGGCTCAAGTGATTGTCTTGCCTCAGCCTCCCAGGTAGCTGGGACTATAAGCACCTACCACAGTGCCCGGCTATTTTTAGAGACAAAGCCTCGCTCTTGCTCAGACTGGTCTCCAACTCCTGAGCTCAAGCAGTCTACCCGCCTCAGCCTCCCAGAGTGCTGGGACTATAGGCATGAGCCACTGCACCTGGCCTAGTATATTCTTTTTAAAACTCCTTTTTTTGGAGACAGAGCCTCAAATTGTTGCCCTGGGTAGAGTGCTGTGGCATCACAGCTCATAGCAACCTCCAACTCTTGGGTTCAAGTGATTCTCCTGCCTCTGCCTCCCAAGTAGTGGGACTTCAGGTATCTGCTAAACACCTGGCTATTTTTTGGTTGCAGCTGTCATTGTTGTTTGGCGGGCTGGGGCTGGATTCGAACCCACCAGCTCAGGTGTATGTGGCTGGTGCCTTAGCTGCTTGAGCCACAGGCGCAGAGCTTTAAAACTCTATTTTTTAAGTCAACATAATTTAAGTGTGCCACAGAAGTTTAACTATAGGTTCAAGTGTGCTGCAATATAAAAGAAGTTGAAAAACACTGGTTCAAAAATACCCACAGCAAATATCTACCAGGAGTGTTTAAGAGAGTAGAGAACGAAGGGATTAAAGGCAAGACTTTCCAATCTGAATTGATATTACATCTGACATTATACCTCCCCAGGTGTCCCTAGTAGCCCTTCCCTTCTCCCTCCTACTTGGACTCATGCCTGTCTCTAAGAATTAGCCTGTACCCATCCCTAGGGGCCCTGCCCGGTGGCCTCTGTCACTTATGATACCACCTTCAGCTCCATTTGCTGCCCTACTTCTTTTTTTTTGAGACAGAATCTCACTCTGTCACCCTGAGTAGTGTGCTGTGGCATCATCATAGTTCACAGCAACCTCAACCTCTTGGGTTCAAGTGATTCTCTTGCCTCAGCCTCAGAGTAGATGGGACTACAGGCAGCAGCTATGGTGCCTGGCTAATTTTTCTATTTTGAGATTTGATCAATTTTAGACATTGCCAAATGGTTTTCTGTAATGACATATTTTCTTGCCTCATGTTTTTGTGTTTTCTTACATCTTCTAGTATAGTTGAATCAATGATCAATATTTACGTTATTATGATAACTATGCATGTATTATTCACAGAGGCTTCAAGAGGTAAATATAAAATGTGCACATTTCCCATCTCATGGAGCTTTTTGTTTTTCTCAGAGCCTCATTTTTTTTCAATTGTATAATTTTCTCACCATATATTCTCATATTGTCTCCAAATGTTCAATTTTTAACATTCATTCTATTAGATTTCTCCCTTTTGCCAAGACTCTTCCCTTCCGGACACTTTTATAAACTCATCAAATCTGGGCTGTTTTCTCTCTTGGCCTGTGGTCTGGTTTTTCTTTCTCTCCTGGGTTAGACCCACTGTTTCTTTACTCGCTCGTCTTCCTAATTTTGCTGGAGATTATCTCTAGTAGCTCCTTAGGAAGGTATAAGAAAGGGCTACTTTATGAATCGTTATATACATGAAAATGTCTTTAGTCTATCTTTACACATGACTAATACCTTGCTGAATCTGTAATGCCAGGTTAAAAATAATTTCTTTCAGAATTTTTATGTATTAGTATCTTTAGGCAACTATAAAGCAGTACAATGTTTTCACTGATCACAGGCTGGTAAAAAAAAGCCTGAGCTTTGGAGTTAATGATTCAAAGATCTTCCTAGTTCCTCCCATTTATGCAACCCATCCACCTGGCTGCTTTACACCGAGTAGGGGGCAGTAGCTCACACCTGTAATCCTAGCAGTTGGGGAGGTGAAGGCGGAAGGATCGTTTGAAGCCAGGAGTTTGAGATCAACCTGAGCAAGAGTGAGACCCCGTCTCCACAAAAAGTAGGAAAAATTTAGTGGGGGCATAATGGCTTGTACCTGAGCCCCAGCTACTTGGCAAGGCTGAGGCAGGAGGATCACTTGAACCCAGGAGTTTGAGGTTGTAGTGAGCTGTGATGATGCAATTGCAATCTAGCAGGGGTGACACAGAGCGAGACTCTGACTCTGAATAAATAAATAACTCTCTGTCTAGATGGTTTGTCCACCTTTATGTCCAAAGGTCTTTCCTTTTATAAAAATAGTGTTCTGTCATTTTCTCAGCGATCTTTTCTCTGTTATTATTTTTATTAAAAGATAGTCCCCCCCCAATAATTGTCCTTCCTTCTAGCTTGAACGACTTGTCTATTTCCGTTGTTGTTCTTCTTTTCATTTCTTTCTTTCCTTTTTTGAGACAGAGTCTCATTCTGTTGCCCTGGGTAGAGTGCCATGGTGTCACAACTCACAGTAACCTCAAACTCCTGAGCTGAAGAGATGCTCCTGCCTCAGTCTCCCAAGTAGCTGGGACTACGGGCACCTATAGTGCCTAAGTAGTTTTTCTACTTTCAGTAAAGATAGAGTCTTTCTCTTGTTCAGGCTAGTATCTAACTCCTGACTCAAGCAATCCACCCCCTCAGCTTCCCAGAGTGCTAGACTTACAGGCGTGAGCCACCGCATCGGGTGACCTATCTATTCTGAACAGAACTGAGGTTCTGCGGCAGCAGGGATGTCTTCCCCCAGTTTTTCTTGTGGTTTGCCAGGTTGGGTGCTGCGTCACGCCAGCAGCATGAGAGGAGCTAGGCTGGGGCTGAGGCTGCAGCTGCCTGTGTTGCTGTAGAGTCGCAAGGTGGGAACTTGAGGGGAGCTCTGATCTTTGTTCTGCTGCTTGCAGCCTCCTCCCACGGAGCCCAGGTCCCGCTAGGATACCCTGTGTCCCAGGATTTGCTCTGGTGTGATGAGGAGTTCAGACTTAGGGGGACAGAGGGGTTTAAAAAATGAAATGTTCCTGGTAACAGAGCACAGGCTGTGCACACTCAGGATCCTGGCAGGGGCTCCAGTTCCCCCTTCTCTCCCTAACTACAGGGTGTCCCAAAGGTTGCCACGCATACTTTGGGAAAATGGGGAAATTGTAGCTAAATGTACCTTTATTTATAAAATATTTATCACAAAACTTTACAAAATATTTCTTTATATGTTGACATATAAATATAAAAAATATGAAGTATAATGTATCATAAAACTTTACATGAGTTTGTTAATTTTTCCTATGTATGGCGACTTTTGGGATACCCTGTAGAGTTTGTTTTTTTCTTTTTCTTTTTTTTTTTTTTTTGAGA
>NW_003852483.1:3543117-3586506 GCF_000181295.1 Otolemur garnettii | reverse complement strand
TCCCAAGTAATTGAGACTACAGGTGCCCACCACAACATCTGGCTATCTTTAGAGACAAGGTCTCACTCTTGCTCAGGCTGGTCTTGAACCTGTGAGTTCAGGCAATTCACCTGCCTCAGCCTCCCAGAGTGTTAAGATTACAGGCATGAGACACCATGCCTGGCCCTAAACTCTAGATTTAAATGTGCCCCTTGCCCCCATGTGTGCCTATTATCCCCCCAGAAAGTCCTGCTGGCTTGGCCTGATGTCTGGGGTATGTGTGTGTATGTGGGAGGGGACCCTCTCTTGCACCCCACCTCCATCAGGCACCTGTCAGCTTGGCCAAGGGTAGTACTGAGTATGGCTGCCCCCACTTTTCACAGCGTTAACAGCATCACCCTCTCTCCACATGCCTCAGAGAGGCCCACCCCTGCAGGGGCAGGAGGGCTGACAGATGGTCTCTAGAATAAATGAGAGGCAGTGGGAAAGAGCTCCAGAGTTCCTTAGAGTGCTCGGTCACCTGGGAAGACACGCAGTGTGGCCATCTGGGGACGGGTCCCGCAGGGGAGCAGCTGGCCCCACTCCATGCCTGTGTCCCGCTGTGACAGATGCCTCACTTTAAGTCAGTGTTTCCTCTCACTCACACCCCCAGTGCTGCTGCTACCCTGGGGCCCGGGAAGGGGAAAGTGAATTGGGAGTTTGGGGGTGACTTGAGTCAGGGACATTTCATGATGAACTCCTACCAAAGTGACTGTTTTAACAGACACTATGTTTTAACAGCACTATGTCGGAGCCACTGTCTCTTTCTCTAACTTGAGACTGAGGCAGAATTTCACTCTACAAATGGAAATAGGAAAGACACAGATAATGGATCCACTGAGAGGGTGCGGCCGTCCTATGCACTATTGATTTTTCCAGCAACAAAGCTCCATCTGAGGCCAGACAGTCTGCAGAGAGGCCGTAATGGAGCCGGGAAGCTCTCAACATTTCTGTTGTCCGAGTGTTGGTTGCTAGCTTGATGAATCTTCCAGAAGGACTCTGTTGGCTGTGGAGAATAGGACAGGGTATGCAGGCCATCAGCTACTTGGAAGATTCCATTAAAACAGAAATTCTCCACTCCACGTGGGGCCATCGTGTTCTGCCTGCTGTCTCTGCCGCCAGTGAGTGAAGACCCTTTGGCAGACACACACGGTTTTGGAACAGTAGTTTGTTGGTTCTTAACACAGACTTCTTTTACTCTAATGACTCTTATATTAGCAGCAAAATGGACTTGCTTGATTCCAGGCAGAGGAGGGAGCTCAGACGCCTGGTCACTGCCACATGTGTGGCACTTGCAGGTGGCTGTGGACCAGCTTGTGCTGGAGAGGACAGTGTCCCAGATGGTGGGACTTAACCTTTGGGCTCTTCATTTTTACTTAATATGGGCTCTTCACAAGAGTCGTCTAGAAAATCAGGCAGCTATACTTTCTTGTAAGGTTGAAATTATATATTGCATATATAATTTATACATTTTTATATAGATTAAAAGTCAGATTTTATAGAGGAAATTGCTTCCCACCAGTCGAGTAAAAACACCACAGGCCTCTCTGCACTTTGGAAGCACCTCATTTACCCACTGTGGGGCAGCTGTCTCCGAGTCGGTAACATCTCTGGTAAAAGCCAGGCTCACATTTAAAGGGAACCACTTAATACCAAGTCACATGGTACAATTAAAAACAGAGGCTCAGTGCCTGTAGCTCAAGCAGCTAAGGCACCAGCCACATACACCAGAGCTGCCGAGTTTGAATCCAGCCTGGGACCTGGCAAACAACAGTGACAACTACAACCAAAAAATAGCCGGGTGCTGTGGCGGGTGCCTGTAGTCCCAGCTACTTAGGAGGCTGAGGCAAGAGAATTGCTTAAGTCCAGGAGTTGGAGGTTGCTGTGAGCTGTAATGCCACAACACTCTACCAGGATGACAGCTTGAGGTTCTGTCTCAAAAAAAAAAAAAAGGAAACTCTGATTTAACCAAGTGTCAAATGGTGACAAGGTCCAGACATTTTGGGGGTATGTTTCAAAATGATTTCTGTCCATGTAGAACAGAATGTTAACCCTATGAGGTCAGGAGGGGGAGCAGGAATTGGTATAGATTAAAGCACACCCTGTGCTACAGGGCGGCTCCCAAACTCTCAAACTCAGCCTCAGGCCTCAGCTGCTCACTGGAGGAAGACTCACACAGGGAAAGGAATGTTGTTCTCAGTGATGCATGTGTTTCACTCGACTCCCTAAGAGGTTGATCTCGGGAAAAGCACGGAGGACAGTGGTCTGGGCCGCTCAGCCCCAGAGCAGCCTCTTCCCATGCACCTCTGCAATCTCGCAAGAACTGAATACACATACAGCGAGACTTGGGTGTGTAAGGCACTTTGTCGCTGAAAAATTGAAATTCATGAGTAAAAGAGCCTTACTGGTGGGCATTTTTTGTGGAGTCTGTAGCGGGCACCGGGGGCTGTGTGTCTCCTCGTTCCCTTCTTTTGTATTGATTTGTCTGGGCACTGAGCAGTCAGCCCAGCGGGAGCAATGGTGGAGGTGTGTGTGGGGTATACTGCAATTGGGTCTCTAGGGCAGGAGGGAGATACAAAAGCCTCTGCCTAGGACATTCTGAGAGTAACTCCTAAAGAGATAGGGAAAACAAGACTGCTAACACCTTTAGTCTTATGATTTCATGAAGCAGGAAGAGGTGCAGAGAATTATTTTGCAGAGTCAGGACCCCGAAGGAATCTTCACTAGGAATGCAGATATACATTCCACCTGTATCTTTTCTCACCTCTCCTTCAGGCAGACGAGGGGAATGAGCCAGTTAATTCTCTGCCTACTGAAAAATATGTAAAAACAAAACAAACAAACAAATAAAAAACAAAAACAAAATGCATTAAGTCTGAAGCCAAACAAAAACCCCATGATGAACCAGGCCCTTGTGTCAAGGGGTTTTGAATGTCAAATAGAAAGTGGGTCTTTCTGGGCGGTGCCTGTGGCTCAGTGAGTAGGACGCTGGTCCCATATACTGGGGGTGGTGGGTTTGAACCCGGCCCTGGTCAAACTGCAACAAAAAAATAGCCGGGCATTGTGGCGGATGCCTGTAGTCCCAGCTACTCAGGAGGCTGAGGCAAGAGAACCACCTAAGCCCAAGAGCTGGAGGTAGCTGTGAGCTGTGACTCCACAGCACTCCACTGAGGGCCACAAAGTGAGGCTCTGTCTCTAAAAAAAAAAAGAAAGTGGGTCTTTCTTTGCAACCCTGCAGGCTCCTTCTTCAGCAGTTGGCAAGCTTACAGGCACTGCCGCCACGTGGGGCAGATCCTTGATGGGTGAGACATATGGGCAGTGTGGGCTCTCCTTTGCCCCTGTGGTAGGGAAGGGATGCTTTGCTCCTCATGCTCTTTTTTTTTTGAGATAAAGCCTCAAGCTGTTGCCTGGAGTGCTGTGGCATCACAGCTCACAACAACCTCCAACTCCTGGGCTCAAGCGATTCTCCTGCCTCCACCTTCCAAATAGCTGGGACTACAGGTGCCCCCCAACAACGCCCAATTATTTTTGGTTGCAGCCGTCATTGTTGTTTTGCCAGCCCAGATTGGATTCAAACTGCCCCTCAGGTGTATGTGGCTGGCGCCTTAGCAGCTTGAGCCACAGGTGCCAAGCCACTGTTTTGTTTTTTTGTGTGTGAAAGAAAGGAATCAGCTTTCTTAGTGGTCAGAGCCAAGAGGAAAGAGTGATATCATCATTTCAGGCGCTTGTTTCCTCAGTGGGAAAATCGTGCATACACACAATATTTTATATATATGGGCCCCCTCCACCAGCAGGGGGCCCATAACTCCAGGATAAGAATACCCCAAAGAAAATTTTGCAAAGTGCAGGAAATAAAACCAAGCCATATCCCCACAACCATCACAGTTAATAATTTGCTTTTCTTTTTAGTTTTTCTCAAATATTTCCTCTTTCAAAAGCCCTTTCCACAAATTCTTTTTTAATGGCTACATAGTAGTCCATTACTGAACCATAGTTTACTGTTTAATACTTAGGCTGATCTCAGTCTTTGACCATTAGAAACAATGCTCTTCTAATTTCTGTGTGGATATAATTTTGCCTCTTTTTCACTTAATTTCTTTTGTACATATTGCTATAAATGGAATTATTAGGTCAGAGGATTTAAAGAATTTTATCTTCTTTGTTTTCTTTTTAAAGACAGGGTCTTGACTCTGTTGCCTGAGTTGGAGAGTGCGATGGTGTCATCATAGCTCACTGCAATCTCAAATTCCTGGGCTCAAGTAGCTAGGACTATAGGCATGACACCATGCCCAGATAATTTTTTATTTTTTATAGAGATGAGGGTCTTGCCTGGTCTGGTCTTGAATGCCTGGCCTCAAGGGATCCTCTTGCTTTGACTTCCCAAAGTGCTAGGATTATAGGCATGAGCCACCTTGCCTGGCTCCACCCTCCTTCTTTTTAAGTAGAGTTAAGAGGTATAGATTGAATTCTATTATATGAATCTATTGTATAGTGGTGAAGTGTGAGGTGAGATTTTAGAATTTTTCATGTTTTTGATATGCATTGTTAAATTCAAATTTTCAAACACTTTGGTCTAATTCACAATTTCAACACTAGTCGAGTGAACAGGTGGGCTTTCCACGGCATCCATGCTATCATAGACCTAGCATTTTCAGTGTTTACAACATGGTGGCTAATAATTGCCATTTCAGTGCGCTTCCAATCTGCACTTCCTTAATGACTGTGAGTGCAAACATTTACTTAGACACCTATTCACACATTTGTATTTCTTCTTTTTTGAAGATCCTGTTCCTTATTTATTTTTTAATTAGGGTTTTCTCACCTAATTTAGGAGCTTTTGAAATATTATGAATAGTAACCTTTCTCCTACTTTTTTTGAGATAGAGTCTCACTATGTTGCCCTGGGTAGAGTGCCATGGTGTCACAGCTCTCAGCAACCTCAAACTCTTGGGCTCAAGTGATTCTCTTGCCTCAGCCTCCTAAGTAGCTGGGACTACAGGAGCCCACCATAATGCCCGGCTATTTTTATGTTGCAGTTGTCATTGTTGGTTAGCTGTCTTGGGCCAGGTTCAGGGCCAGGTTTGAACCTGCCAACTTCAGTGTATGTGGCTGGAGCCGTAACCACTGTGCTACGGGCACTGAGCCCCTTTCTTCTATTTGATGCAAACATTTCCTCCCAATAAATAGCTTAAATCTTCTGTCTAACTTGGCTATAAAGTTGGGGGTCCATAAGCTGCATAGATAAACATATTTATCTATGTTTATGGTAATTTTAATTCTATTAATTTTTTGCTGTTTTTTCTGCAAAGCTCCTTACCCCACACAAAGGGAAGATGACTAGTCACCAATATTTTTCTTGTACTTTTGTGATTCAACTTTGATATTTAATTCTTTGATTCATCCAATATCTACCTTGATATATATATACTTTGAGGTTAGGCTGCAAAACTGACTTTTTCCCCCCCAATGAGATCAAAATTTTTCTAGCAGCATGTATTAACTAATACATTACTTTTTGGTTTGTGGTTTTTAAAATATGTTAAGTTCTTATCTATAAAACCACTGTGGTAGGCAGAACTACAAGACATCCTTGAAGATTATGCACATTCTGGGACTGTGATATGATGTATTTTACTCTTTTTTATGTTTTTTTTTTGAGACAGAGTCTTAAGCTGTTGCCCTGGGTAGAGTGTGATGGCATCATAGCTCACAGCAACCTCCTCCTCTTGGGCTGAAGTGATCCTCTTGCCTCAGTTTTTCTATTTTTAGTAGAGATGGGGTCTTGCTTTTGCTCAGGCTGGTCTTGAACTCATGAGCTCAAGCAGTCCACCTGCCTCGGCCTCCCGGAGTACTTGGATGTATTTTATTCTTGAGATTAGTATGGCACAGTGGATGTTAAGATAGAGAGATTATCTGCTGGGCTAACCTAATTGCATGAGCCTTTCTCTGCCTCAGTTGGCTTGCAAGACAGCAGATCCTCCATTATTGGTCAGTGAGGACAGGTACCTCACAGACATGGCTATAAAGAACTGTATTCTGACAAATGACAAGTTGAGAAAAAGACAGCATTCTAAAGAATGACAAGCTGAGAAGAGAATATTGCCACAGAGCCCCCAGGTGAGGATGCAGCCTGGAGGATGCCTTGATTTCCACCTTGCTGCCGTTGCAGTTGTAGTTGTAGTTGTCATTATTCTTTAGCAGGCCTGGGTTAGGTTTGAACCTGCCAGCCCAGGTGTATGTGGCCGGATTGCCCTTTTTGACCACTAGTCCTCATCCTAAAGCTATCTAGGGGTCTACCAAGAGTTGCTGCAGTTGAACAAATAATGCTGCTGTTACTCAGGAAATTATAAGAGATTTAGGAGTTTCATGTCAGGAACCAGGGAAAAAGGTTGAATATCTATCCCATTGTAACACACACACCCCAATAAACTGTCTGGGAATAAGATGCAGATTTGATACCTTATTACCTCTTTTTTTTTTTTTTGAGACAGAGCCTCAATCTGTCCCCCTGAGTAGAGTGCCATGGCATCACAGCTCACAGCAACCTCCAACTCCTGGGCTCAAGTGAGTCTCCTGCCTCCGCCTCCCAAGTAGCTGGGACCACAAGCGCCCACCACAACGCCTGGCTATTTTTTTGGTTGCAGCCATCATTGTTGTTTGGTGGGCCGGACTGGATTCGAACCCGCCACCTTAGGTGTATGTGGCTGGTGCCTTAGCCACTTGAGCCACAGGTGCCAAGCCACCTTATTACCTCTTAATGTTTCAGTGTGTACTTCCTAAACAGAAGGACGTTTTCCTATATAACCATTGTACAACTATTAAAGTCAGACAAGTGACATTGACAGAATAATACCATTTAATCCAGAGACCAAAGTCAAATATCACACACTGTCCACAAGTTTCCATCTGGAGCATATTGTATTTAGTTGTAACATCTTTTTAGTGTTCTTCAACTGAAGCAATTCCTCCATCCTTCCCTGCTGTAGATGATCTTGGTGCTATTAAGGAGGAGAGTAGGGGATGACTGTCAGTGTTTCCAGCTGGGGCTCTGATGACTGCAGGCTTGTGCAGGAGAGTCTCATGAGGCTGCATCTGATGGGTGGCAATTAGTGACATGCCCAAATCCTAGCTGCAAGGGAGATAAAGAAAGACATTCTGAAAAAGTCTGGATTGTTTTTTGGGAAGACTCATATTGTAGAAACTTTTGAGTTGTAGGGAGGTGTTCCAAAGTTGTCAGGCAGACACAGATGGCAGATGTCTGTTTCAGCTGCCTGTATTCTATGTTAGGATAGTGTCATTTGCCTGTCAGTGCAGAAATTAATATCTAGGAAGCTGACTCTATTTCTCCTAAGGCCACTGGATATCTATAGATGCTCGAGCATATAGATGCTACAAGAATACATAGCAGTTGATACTGGCCACGTCCACTGGTGTTGTAAACAAGTGATGATGAACAGAGCTGAAAGTATGTTTTTAGCACATATCTCTGGAAGTCCATCACTGCCCTGTGGACTCAGAAACCAGAAAAGGTTGTCCAAAAGAGGTGGCTGGACCCCGAGGCACCTGCTTTTGTAAGCTGCTCTTTGTGGGAAAGTACTTGCTGCTAGCCCAAATTACACACAAGATGGGCAAGGGAGAAGAGACAGGTGAAGAGGCCTGCACTCGCTCGCAGGCAGCGGGAAAGCTGCTCCTGGCTGGGCCAGCTGCCTGCTGAGGGCATTCCATGTGCATGCCTTGGCTGGCCTCCATGGTGACAGAATTGCTTTCAAGATTTACATTAAATGCGGCACCCATCGCTCAGTGGGTAGGGAGCTGGCCATATATACTGAGGCTGGTGTGTTCAAACCCGGCCCAGTCCCGCTAAAACAACAATGACAATTGCAACAGAAAAATAACCCAGCTATGGTTGACTCCTATAGTCCCAGCTACTTGGGAGGCTGAGGCAAGAGAATCGCTTAAGCCCAAGAGTTGGAGGTTGCTGTGAGCTGTGATGACACAGCAACCGAGGGTGACATAGTGAGACTGTTTCAAAAAATAAAAAATAAAAATAAATTAAAAAAAATCTTGGATAATTTGTTTGCCTGAGAACTACCACTGTTGAATTATCTCTTTCTCAAATGTCTGCATCTCAGTCTCTGTTCTAGAACATACTTTTAGATTGAGATCTGTAATCCTTTTGGAGCTAATTTTTGTATATTGGTGTGAGGTATGTATCAAAGGTTATATTTGTTATGTACAGATATACAATTATTTCAGTACCAATAGTTGAAAAGTCTGTCCTTTTTTCACTGAATTGTCTTCACTTCTTTATAAAAAATCAATTGTTCATATATGCATGGGTTTATTCTGGGTTTTCCATTGTGTTCGTTGATCTATTTTTCTATGTTGGTGTCAGTTTCACACTCATTTGATGTCAAATTACTACTACATAATACAGAACTTGAAATCAGGTATTATTGGCTTTTCAATGTTGTCTTTCCTCTTCTTTTCTTTCTATTTTTTTTCTTTCTTTCTTGAGACAGTCATCCTCTGTCACCCAGGCTGTCACCATAGCTCACAGCAACCTCAAACTCTTGGGCTTAAGTGATCCACTTGCCTCAGCCTCCTGAGTAGCTGTGACTACAGATGACTGTCACAAAGCCCAGCTAATTTTTTCTTTCTTTCTTTCTTTCTTTTTTTTTTTTTTTTTTTTTGAGACAGAGTCTCACTTTGTCACCCTCTGTAGTAGAGTGTTGTGTTGTCACAGCTCACAGCAACCTCCAGGTCCTGGGCTTAGGCGATTCTCTTTCCTCAGCCTGCGGAGTAGCTGGGACTACAAGTGCCTGCCATAATACCTGGCTATTTTTTTCTGTTGTTGTTGTTATTGTAGTTTGGCCAGGACTGGGTTTGAACCTGTCACCCTTAGTATATGGGGCTGGCGCCCTACCCACTGAGCCACAAGTGCTGCCCTCTCAGGCTGTTTTTGAACTCCTGAACTCAAGTGATCCTTTTGCCTTCACCTCCCATAGTGCTAGGATTATAGGTATGAGCCACTATGCCTGGTCTAAATCAAGAGATTTATACAAAGCAGTAAAAAATATGTCAAAGTGACCTTTTTTTTTGACTATTGCCAATGTATCTGGTATAGTTACGAATGGTGCTCTGGCAATGGAAGCAAAAGAGAGGGAATTGCAAAATTAATAGACTATACAATTGCTACTCCAAACTCACATTTGATGAAATACCATTGTATAGTACATCAAGAAAATTTATGAGCAAAAGCTTTAAAAGTAGATAACATCATGCAAATCATCATCAATGCTGTGAATTTCGTAAGGGCCAAGGGATTGAATAATGGCTACTTCTAGGAATTCCTTAGATGTATTGATGCTGACTGTGGTGATATCATTTACTTTTCAAAAGTGAAGTGGATAAGTTGAGGCAAAATGTTGAAAAGATTTTATGATTTAGGACATGTTATCAAGTTGTTTATGGTATTAAAAACAAATTTATGCCAGAATTTGATGATGAAAACTGGCTTACAGATTTAGCATTTTTAGTGGATTTAACTGCTCATCTAAATGAGTTAAACATGTGTCTTCAAGGTGAACATCAACTCATCAGTACAATATTTCAAACCATAACAGCGTTTGAAATGAAACTCAAGCTCAAATTAAGGCAAACAATTTTACGCATTTCCACGTGTTGGCTAGCGACAGTCCTGTGAACACTGAAAAAAAAATGTAGGTTTCTTTTTCAATTTGATACATGAATTTGAAAACAGATTTCAGTATTTCTGGGAAAATAATCATTATTTTGATGCATTTGCAACTCCCTTTTAACATAAATCATGTAGGGACCTTTTCTTTTGCTTATCAGCTCTTGTTAGTGTTTGTGTATTTAATGTGTGGCCCACACAACTCTTATTCTTCCACTGTGGTCCAGAGAAGCCGAAAGTTTGGGCACCTTGTCTTAGCCCATTCAGTCTGCTTTAACAAGATACTATATAGTGGGTGATTTATAAACAACAAAATTTACTTCTCACCATTTTGGAGGCCTATGGTCCAAGGTCAAGCTGACACAAATTTGGGGTCTGGGGAGGTCCCACTTCCTAGACTGCTGTCTGATTGCTTTGCCCTCATATGGCAGAAGAGATGAAGGAGCTCTCTGGAGACTCTTTTATAAGGGGACTAATCCCATTCATGAGGGTTCTAGTCTTATGATCTAATAACCTCCTACATGTCTCATCTTTAGACACCATCATATTGAAGGTTAGGGTTTCAACACATTCACCATACCAATTAAAAAAAATCAGATTGGATGGCACCTGTGGTTCAGTGGGTAGGGCACTGGTCCCATATACCAAGGATTCAAACCCGGCCTCAGCCAAACTGCAACAAAAAATAGCCAGATGTTGTGGCGGGCACTTGTGGTCCCAGCTACTTGGGAGGCTGAGGCAGGAGAATCACCTAGGCCCAGGAGCTGGAGGTTGCTGTGAACTGTGATGCTACAGTACTCTACTGAGGGTGACAAAATAAGACTCTGTCTCTTAAAAAAATTAAAAAAAAATCAGATTGAAGACTTTTTAGTCCTAATTTTCTAAGAATTATTTTAAAAAAATCATGAGTGTTAAAGGCTCAACTTACAACTTGAACTTTTCCTTAGAAATGAAAGCAATGTAACCCAAACATTTGTATCCTTATATCAATCTGAACTAAAAAAACATGAATGCAGGATTTTGTCAAATGCTTTTCCCGTATCTATTGATCGAAATAATCGTATAGTTTTTATTTTTAATTTTTTTACAGTTTAAAGCTTAATATTATGTTCAGTTGTATTAACTTTCAAATTTTAAAACCAATCTTATATCTTGGTAAATCCCATTTTTCATGATAGATTAATATTATCCTTTTATTACATTATTGGTTTTGATTGCTGAACCTGTTTAGATTTTTGCATCTATGATCTTGTGGAATATTAGTTTTTAGTTTTCTTTTTCTGTAATATCTTTCTTTGGTTTTGGTATCAGGTTAATGCTGGCTTTATAGAATAGGTTGGGACATATTTTCTTTACTTAAATTTTTCAGAGTTACCTTTTAGAAATAGTTGTAGTCGCAAATTCATTTCCTCAGGGCCAAACATTATAGCAATGAGATTTAAATGTAAAGTAAGCTAATGCAAAAGGCACTCATCACATTCTGACCTTCTGAGCAAACTCCAGAGAATCTCTTTGAATGTACTCAAAGAGTTGAATTTTATTTGATTATGTTGCTTTTATATCTATAAGATTACCTTTCTTCCTTTTTTTTCTAGACTGTAAGTTTTTTTTTTTTTAATTGTTGGGGATTCGTTGAGGGTACACAGAATGAGGTTACACTAATTGCATTTGTTAGATAAGGACCCTCTTATAATTGTATCCAGCCCCTCAAAAGATCTCTGTCTTCTTTAGTGAGTTTGGATACTTGGAATTTTAGGGCTTTTTTGTTTTCCTTTTTATTTCAAAAAACATAAGTGGTTCAAGTGTTCTTTATTACATGGAAGGTTTGTATCATGATGAAGTTAGGGCTTTCAGCATACCCATTATCAGAGTATTGTACATTGAACCCACTAGGTAGATTTTTTTTTTTTTTTTTGAGAGAGAGAATCTCACTCTAGTGCCCTTGGTAGAGTGCCATGGCATCATCATAGCTCACAGCAACCTCAGACTCCTAGACTCAAGCAATCCTCTTGTCTCAGCCTCCTGAGTACCTGGGACTGCAGGTACCTGCCACAATGCCTAGCTATTTTTTCTATTTTTAGTAGAGATGGGATATCACTCTTGCTCAGGCTGGTCTCAAACTCCTGAGCTCATGCAATCTACCTGTCTTGGCCTCTCAGAGTGCTAGGATTACAGGCGTGAGCCACCACATCTAGCCCCAATAGGTAAATTTTTATCCCTCACTCCTGTTCTTCTTAGTTCCCAATGTCCATTATACCTCTTTTTGACCATATATGTCCCTCATTCAGCTCCCACACATAAGTGAGAACATGTAGTGTTTGTTTTGCCATTCCTGATATCCTTCACTTAAGATAACAGTCTCCAGTTCTCTCAAAGTTGCTGCAAAAGATGTTATTTCATTCCTTTGTATGGAGGAGTGGCACTCCACGGTATACGCATACACCACGATTTCTTTATCCGCTCATGAGTTGATGGGCACTTAGGTTGGTTCCATATCTTTGTAATTGTGAATTGTGCTGTGAATAACATTTGGATACCAATGCCTTTTTGATATAATAGCTTATTTTCCCCTTTGGGTAGATACCTAATAGTGGGAGTGCTGGATTGAATGGTAGTTTTACTTTTAGTTCTTTGAGGAAATTCCATACTTCTTTCCATAGAGGTTATACTTGTTTACATACCCACCAACAGCATATAGACATTCCCTTTTCACAGCATCTGCACCAATATCTATTGTTTTTTGACTTTTTAATAATGGCAATCCTGACAGGGATGAGGTGGTACCTCATTGTGGTTTAAATTTGCATTCCCCTGATGATTAGTAATGTTGAACTTTTTTTCCTGTATGTTTGTGGGCCAGTTATCTATCTTCTTTTGAGAAAAATCTGTTCACATCTTTGCCTACTTTTTTGGTAGGGTTATTTGTTTTCTTCTTGCTAATTTGTATTTTTTTTTTTTTGTATATTAGCTCTTTGTTGGATGGATAGTGTGCAAATATTTTTTCCCATTCTATAGGTTATTGATTTGCTCTGTTATTTCCTTTTCTGGCTGGGTGAGGTGACTCATGCCTGAAATCCTAGCGCTCTGGGAGGCTGAGGTGGGTGGATTGCTTGAGCTCACAGGTTTGAGAACAGCCTGAGCAAGAGCAGGACCATATCTCTACTAAAAATAGAAAAACTGAGGAAAGAGGATTGCTTGAGCTCAAGAGTTTGAGTTTGCTGTGATTTATAACACCACAGCACTCTATCCAAGGCAACACAGCACTCTACCCAAGGCAACAGCTTGAGACTCTGTCTCAAAAAAAAAAAAAAAAAAAAAGCGCAGTGCCTGTAGGGCACTGGTCCCATATATCAAGGGTGGCAGGTTCGAACCCAGCCCCAGCCAAAACTGCAACAACAATAACAACAACAAAAATCATTTCCTTTTATGTATAGAAATATTTTAGTTTAATTAAATCACATTTATTTTTGTTTTTGCTATATTTGCTTTTGGGGTCTTCTTATAAATTATTTGCTTAGGATGATGTCTAGAAGAGTTTTCCCTACATTTTCTTCCAGAATTTTTATGGCTTTAGGTCTTACATTCAAGTCTTTGATGCATCTTGAATTAATTGTTGCATATGGGGAGAAATAGAGAACCAGTTTCATTTTTCTGCATGTGGCTATATAATTTTCTCAGCATCATTTATCCAGTGTGTATTTCTGTCTGCTTTGTTGAAAATCAGTTGTTCATAACAAAATGGTTTTATTTCTGGGTTATATATTCTATTCCATTGGTCTATGTGTATACCTTGGTTAATTGGAGACTTGTGGTATATTCGAAGGCAGATAATGAGACGCCTCACAGATTTATTATTATTGCTTAGAATTTCTTTGGCTATTTGGGTTTTTTTTTTTTTTGGTTCCAGATGAAAATTAGGATACTTTTTTCTAGATCTGTAACAAACAATGTTGGTATTTTTATGGGAATTGCATTGAATTTGTAATTCACTTTGGGAAATATGGACATTTTGGTAATGTTGATTCTTCTCATTCTTGAGCATGGGATGTTTTTCCATTTGTTTGTGCCATCTGTGATTTTTCAATCAGTGTTTTATAGTTCTTCTTATAGAGATCATTCACCTCTTTAGTTAAGTACATTCCTAAGTATTTTATTTTCTTTGTAGGTATTGTAAAGGGTATTGAGTTTTTGATTCAACTCTCAGTTTGACTATTATTAGTATATAGAAATGCTATTGATTTGTGTACATTAATTTTGTAACCCGAGGCTTTACTGAATTTATTTATTTATCTTTTGGTGGAGTCTTTAGAGTTTTCTAGTTATAAGATCGTATCATTTGCAAATGAGTAATTTGACCTCCTTCTGTCTAATTTGTATGTTTTTTATTTTTTTCTCTTGCCTGATTGCTCTGGCTAGGACTTTTAGTACTATGTTGAATAGAAGTAGTGACAGTGGGCCTCCTTAGGGGGAATGATTTCAGCTTTTCCCCATTCAGTATAATGTTGGCTGTGGTTTGTCATATATGGCTTTTATTATTCTGAGGTATGTTCTTTCTATGCCTAGTTTGTTGACAGTTTTTATCAGGAAGGTGTACTGGATTCTATCAAATGCCTTTTCTGCATCTATCAAGATGATCATATGGTCTTTGTTTCTAAATGTCACAAATCACATTTGTTGATTTGCATATATTGAATCATCATCCTTGCCTCCCTGAGATGAAATGCACTTGATTATGGTGAATAATCTTTTTGATGTGTTGAATTTGGTTTGCTAGCATTTTTTTGAAAAATTTTCTGAACAAAGTTGCACCTTGGCCTTCTCTGAGCTGAAAGCTGAAGGGCTGTTCAGACTTTTTATTTCTTCTTGATTCAAGCTTGATAGTTCATGTTTCTCCATTTATCTATTTCCCCTAGATTATTTAGTTTGTGTGTGTGGAGATTTTCATAGTAGTCATAGATGATATTTCTGTGGAATTAGTTGTAATGTCTCCATTTTCATTTATGATTGAGCTTATTGGAGTTCTTTCTCTTCTGTTTCTGATTAATCTAGCTAGTAGTCTATCGATTTTGTTTATCTTTTCAAAGAACCAACTCTGTTTCATTGATTTTTTTTTTTTAGGTTACTATTTCATTTAGTTCTGTTCTGAGCTTTGTTGGTTTCTCTTTTTCTGCTAGCTTCGGATTTAGCTTATTTTTTTTCTAGTTCCTTAAAGTATGACATTAGGTTGTTGATTTGTGATCTCTCTGTAAGCATTTAAGGACACGAATTTCCCCCTTAACACTATTTTTTCTGTATCCTATGGATTTTTGAATGCTTGTTCAATATTTGTCATTCAGTCCGAAACATATTCCCATTTCCATCTTAATTTCATCATTGATCCAAGGATTATTGAGCATTATACTGTTTAATTTCCATAACTTTGTATAGATTTGAGAGTTTTTTTTAGAATTGTTTTTTAGTGTTATTCCATTGTGATCTGAGAAGATATACAGTATCTTTTCAACTTTTAAAAATTTGGTAGGATTTATTTTGTGGGCTGACATGATCTATTTGTACCATGTGCTGACGAGAAGAATGTATAGTCTACTGTTTTTGGATGGAATGCTCTGTACATTTCTGTTAGATCCATTTGTTCTAGAATCCCATTTAAGTCTAATGTTTCTTTGTTGATATTCTTTCTTGATGATATGTACAGTTCTGTCAGTACAGTGTTGAAGTCCCTGGCTGTGATGCTGCTGCTATTCATTTTTTTGCTTAGATCTAACAGAATTTATTTTATGAATCTGGGAGCTTCTCTGTTAGGTACATTTAGGATTGTTATACCTTCTTGCTGAATTGGTCCCTTTATCATATACATAATAACCATCATATAATGATCATTGTTGATTTAAAGTCTATTTTATCTGATATGAGAAGAGATACTCCTGTTTGTTTGAGGATTTCGTTTGAGTATTTTTTTCCATATTGTTACTTTGAATTTATGAGAATCCTTGCTAGTTAGGAGGCTTTATTGGAGTCAGCATATATTTAGGTTGTGTTTTTTCACCCATTCAGCCAGTTTATATCTCTTAAGATATAAACTTATAAAATGTTTATAAGTTTACATGGAATGCTGCCATGTATTTTCATCGTTACAAAGGGGTCACAACCCACAGGTTGAGAACTGCTGTTTTAAGCAGAGCATTAAGACTGCTTACTTACGTTTAATGTTAGTATTGCCATGTTAGATGCTGTTTTGTTCTTCATGTTGAATTATACCCCATTACTTTGATCTATCTCTTGCGTTACTGTTGTGAGCTTTAACTTTCAGGTGTTTTTATACTGGTGGGTATTGATTATTCTGTTCCATGTATACAGCACTTAAGCATTTCCTATAGGGGGAATCAAGTAGTGACAAATTCATTTAGTGTTTCCTTGTCTGGGAAAGGCTATTTCTCCTTCGTTTATGAAACTTAGTTTGTTGTTGTTGTTTGAGACAGAGTCTCAAGCTGTTGCCCTGGGTAGATTGCCATGGTGTCATCATAACTCACAGCAACCTCCAACTCTTGGGCTCAAGTTATCCTCTTGTCTCAGTTTTTTCTATTTTCAGTAGAGACAGGGTCTTGCCTTTTTCTCAGGCTGGTCTTGAACTCCACTTACCTTGGCCTCCCAGAGTACTAGGATTACAGGCAGGTGCCACTGTGCCTGGTCTTACGAAACTTAGTTTTGCAGGATACAAAATTCTGGGCTGTTATTCTGGCTTGTAAGATCTTTACTGAGAGGCTATTAGTGTGAAACGTTGGTGGATTTTCCTTTGTAAGTAACTTGCTGCTTTCTTTTTGCAGTTTATAGGACTTTTCCTCTATTTTAACTTTCACTAGGCTGATGACCAGGTGTCTTAGTGATGTTGTATTTGCTATGACTCTTCCAGGTATTCAATGATCATCGTGTATCTGGATATCTAAATCTCTAGCAATACCAGGGAAGTTTTCCTTAATAGGTTTTCTTTATATTTCTTTCTTTTTTTTGAGGCAGAGCCTCACTCAATCACCTCAGTCACCTAGATAGAGTGCTGTAGCATCATAGCTCATAGCAAGCACAAACTCTTGGGCTCAAGCAATCCTCTTGCCTCAGCTCCTGAATATCTGGGACTACAGGTGCCTGCCACAACACCTGGCTGTTTTTTAGAGACAGGGTCTCATTGTAGCTCAGGCTGGTCTCGAACTCCTGAGCTCAGGTGATCCACCTGTCTCAGCCTCCCAGAGTGCTAGATTACAAGCACGAGCCACCACACCCACCCCCCTCAAATAGGTTTTCCATACTTTTTGATTTTCTTCTCGTCAGGGATGCGTCTAATGCTTATATTAGCTCACTTTGCATAATCCCTTATTTCTTTCAGTGATTGTTCATTCTTCATTCTTTTCTCTACATTTTTGACTAACCAGTTTAATGTAAAAGACTTGTCTCCAAGTTTTGAAATTCTTTCTTCTGCTTGGTCTAATCTATTGTTAAAAATATCTTCTGTACATTAAATTCCCTAAATGATTCTTTCATTTCTATAAGTTCTGTGGTCTCTTTTCCTATGTTGTCTATCTCTTCAGCGATTTTTTGTTCATGTGCTTAATCACTTTTTGGGATTTTTTTTGTTGGTTTTCTATCTTATTCTCAGTCCCATTCATCTTGCTTGTCATTTCAACAATTTCCTTTTGATTGGCCTTTATTACTGGAGAGCTATTTCGATCCTTTGGGGTTGTCAATACAGCCTTTTTCTTTATGTTGCCAGAATTCTTATGTGGGTTTCTTTTCATCTAGAAAAGCTCTCAGCTCAAAACAGATAGCAGGTATGGTATAGGTCTTTTTTGTGCTAAGAGTTTTGTCATTTAGTGAAGATAAAGAAGGGTCCCTGGTGGTATGTGTGAGCCCTGCTCTGGAAGCTTCATCAGGCAGGAAAGAGGCAGATGCACTGTGGCTCTTTAACACTGCTACTCTGCTGCATCTGCCCCAACCTCCTGTGGTTATCACAGGGTCTCTGGGGCAGACAGGTCAGTGGTGCAATATGCACACATGAGATGGGGCTGACTCACAGGACAGGGTATGTGTATGGGCTGGGAGAGCCATGGTGTTGGCACATGTACAAGTTGGGGTAGGCCTGCAGGGTGGAGTGGGGCCCCTGGATGAGGAGGGCCCATGGGGTGAGGCACCTGCACAAGATAGCATAGACCAATGGCACAGTGTAAGATAACGTGGTACACTATTTGCTCAGGTCCAAAGGCAGTAGTTGTGCTGTCTTCCCTCATTCAGGGCCTCCCAGGTAATGGTTGCAATGGTCTAGCTACCCTGACAGTGTGCAGTTGGCACTGAAGCCTATGGCTGCATGCTCTGCTTAGGTCCTGCTGAAAATATGGTTGAGTGCAATCAGCCAGGCCATAGCAGTAGGTGCTGGGTTTGTGGTCTCTTGTTCTGCTTAGGTCCTTGGGTGGTGGTGGTGGGAATGCATATCATCTATCCATAGGGCAGGAACTCCTCTTTCTCCCTCATTCTGGCAGAGGTGACGGGGAAGTAGCAGTTATAGATTTGGCCTCTGGGTAGAAGTAGAGCTCTGGGGCTAGAGTGTCACTGTTGCATCAGTCACTGAGGGCTCACAAACCAGCTGGACCTTCTCTCTAGGGCAATGCAGTTGTATAGCCTTCAGTCAGGTCTCTGTGTTAGGTTGGCAAGGGGGTCTTCCTGCCACTCTGGTTGCAATGCCCTCGGGGAAGCATAGAGCCCAGGATTCTCTTCTCTGCCCTTTCTCCAAGTACCTTTGGTTCTGTTGAGCAGACGATCCCATTTCTCTCTCATTCATTCCACTCCTGCTTCCTCTCTGTTGATTCCAATCAATCTAAGTTGATTCTCTTAGATAGCTGATCCAAAGATCACTTTTAGTTCTCTCCATGAGAGTGGTATTGTCCATACTGCCATATTGCCCCCTCCCCAGTCTTCTTACCCTTTAATATATGTGGAATCTGTTGCAATGTCACTCCTAATATCGGTAATTTGTATCTCTTTTCATTGGATAAGGAGTGGATAATTCCTTGTTTTATTACTGTAGTGGTTGCTTTAGGGTTTGTGGTATACTTGTCAGACTCTACTTTTAAGTGATATGGAAATAATCCAGGTATAATGTGGTAGACTTTTTTTTTTTTGAGACAGAGCCTCAAGCTGTTACCCTAGGTAGAGTGCTGTGGCATCACACCTCACAGCAACCTCCAACTCCTGGGCTCAAAGTGATCGTCCTGCCTCTACCTCCCAAGTAGCTGGGACTACAGGCGCCTGCCATAATGCCTGGCTAATTTTTTGGTTGCAGCCATCATTTTTGTTTAGTGGTCCCAGGGTGGATTTGAACCCACCAGCTCAGGTGTATGTGGCTGGCACCTTAGCCACTTGAGCCACAGGTTCCAAGCCAGTGTAGTAGGCTTTTATTTCCCCCCCTCCCCAGCCTATATGTGGTTGTCACTATACATTATTAATCATATATTATAAATCAAAATATTATTATTTTGTTGCAACAATGATCCTTTAGAAATATTTAAGTAATAAGAAAAAGGTACATGTATTTACCCATAATTATTTCTGGTCCTCTTCATTTCTTGGTTGTGTTCATATTCCCATCTGGTATCATTGTCCTTCTGCCTAAAGGACTTCCTTTAACATTTCTTGAAGTGTATGCCTACTGGCAATGGATTTTTCCAATTTTGTAAGTATGAAATAGTTTAAATTTTACCATTTTAAACCCAAGGATTTTTTTTCTGGATATTGAGTTCTGACTTTTTTTTCCTTTAATGCTTTAATGATGTTACTTCACTGTTTACTCATTTGCATAGTTTTGGACAAGGAATTTGCTGTCATACTTCTTTCCTCTGTACATGTTTCTTTTTTCTCTGACTTCTTTTAAGATTTTATATTCAGCACTGGTTTTGAGCAATTTGATTATGATGTGCCTTGGTGTGGTTTCCTTCCTATTTCTTGTGCTTGGAATTCAATGTGTTTCTTCTATCTGTGGGTTGTCATCAAATTTGGAAAAACTTTTCTCGTCACTTCTTAAAATAATTTTTCTGTCCTCACTTCTTTATTCTTCAGAGACTCCAATTAAATGTGTGTTAGGTTTACAACTTATTGATAATAATTCATTTTTTGGATTATTTTTAACCTTAGTATTTTGACTTGGGTAATTTTTATTGTAATTTTTTTCAAGATCACTAACTTTTCCCTCAATGTCTACTCTGGTCTTAATTTCATATAGGTTATTTTTTTTCTTCAGACATTTTTAGTTTTCATGCCTAAAAGTTTGATTTGGGAGTTTAAAAACTATCTCCATGTCTCTGCTTAACTTTTCTTTCTTTTTTTGAGACAGAGACTTAGTGTGTTGCCCCTCGTAGAATGCCGTAGCATCACAGCTCACAGCAACCTCAAACTTTTGGGCTTAAGCAATTCTTTTGTCTCAGCCTCCCAAGTAGCTGGGACTACAGGCATCTGTCACAACACTTGGCTATTTTTGTGTTGTAGTTGTCATTATTGTTTAACTGGCCTGGGCTGGGTTCAAATGCACCAGCCCTGGTGTATGTGGCTGACATCTTAGACACTGAGCTACAGGTGCCAAGCCACTGCTTAACTGCTAAAACATATAGAATGCATTTATAATAACTTTCAATGTCCTTTTCTGTTAATTTTCCTATCCCTATTAGTTCTGGGCTGGTTTTGATTGATTGATTTTTCTTCTTATTCTAGGTCGTATTTTCAAGCTTCTTTGTAGACTTAGTATTCTTTGATCAGATACAAGGTATTGTGAATTTAACCTTTTTGAGTGATGGATATTTTTATAGTCCTATAAATGTGCTTAAGCTTTGTTCTGGGCCATAGTTAAATTTTGCAGGTACAGTTTGATTCTTTTGAGTCCTTTTAAGATTTTTTTAGTCACACCACAGCAATGTTTAATCTAGGGTTAGTTTATCTCTATTACCAAGAGAGGATTACCTTGAGTTTTCTACCTATCAACCTATGATTAATGAAGTCCTTCACTCTGGCTGGCAGAAATGCACAATAGGCATGATTCTGTGTGAGCACAGAATATACACATGTATTCTCTCTAATCCTCTAAGTTTCTAATTTGCCTTGGTTACCTGATTGATAAACACTTGACAGGTTATTGAGGGTGACCCTCTGCAGATCTCTAGGATTTCCTATGTAGCCATCTTCTCTCTGGCTTTCTTTCCTGTGAACGCTATGCTTTCATCTGCCTGGACTCAACTTTGTATCTGAAGATACAGAGGAATCCATTGGGTTCCTCTGTGTCTGGTGGCTCAGTGACTTTCTCAGGTTGGATAGCTGGGGCAATTGGGGGACTTACCTTGTTTGTTTTCCATTTCCTAGAGATAGCTGTCCTTCACTGCTATGTCCAGTGTGGAGAGTCTAAGTAACTGTTCCAAGAACCCAAAGCTTACCCAAAGCTGAGTAATACCAGATTCAGGTCTGTCTGTTTCAAGGACCCACACCTGTAACCTTCACAGTGTAATGTCAATGAGAGCATATTTTACAAAAAGAGAAATGGTATAAGCTAATCTCTATATGCTTGCCCTTGACCAAGATTTTTGGCACACTTGTGCTACCATAGAACAATTGAATTGTTATATACAGGACATAAACCAAGATGAATCAATAATATGCTTCCTCTACATGAATGATTATCCCAGGCAGCAGGAGTGATATGTTGATGGCCCTTAATTGGAATTGCAAGTCCAGCAGTTGCTATGAAATCTTGGCAGGCCCCACTGTGGGGCAAGGGGCACACTCTCCATTCCAAGACTGGACAGTATCTAGAAAAACTCAGTCTCTAGCTATGCTCCAGATTGGAATTCACAGATCTGGTTCAGAAGTCTCAGAGGGCTTAATCTTATCCCCAAAGCTTTTTAATTACAACTTTTTTCAATCAAGGTTCCACATGAGAATTATCCTACAGACAAATGATTTCAGTGACTTTGGTTTCCCAAGAATGCAACATAGCTAGCATCATTGTAGATGGAGAGGAGTTAAGCTATTTACTACGTACGTTCACTGCCTTACTGGATTCTTCATTTCTTGGTAGTATTCATAATTCCATCTGGAATCATTGTTGCAAGGGTCAATTGAGGTTTCTAATTTAACTGGGTTTATGTTGAGAGTACATAAGGTAGATGTGGGGTCTTCTCTCTTTCCACAGAAGAAATATCTGGCTGTATTTGAATGGGTACAAAACCTGAATCCCATGAGGCCATGGGTGAATTGGCTTGTTTTTATCCAGTTCAAGCTAGATATTCTCTTTTTCCCCCACAGCCTTTCCTGTATCACTGGGTAAGATCGCTCACCCAAGTCAGCAGAAGACCCAGGGTTGTCTTGGGAAGGGCAACCATACATCTTCACCATAGGATAGGTCAAGCTGTGATCATTGGAATGCAAATGTTAAATTTGTCACTTCCAATATGTGCCCAGCCCTCTTCCCTCAGCTCAAATTCAGTTCCCATAAATGGATAGGGAATTAATTTCCCTGGCCTCATCTCAAGGCCAGGTCACTACATTCCCAAAGTCTAACTTGGCTCATATATTTTTACCTACTAGGGTTATTTTTCTGTGGCTGTGGTGGAACTGACATTTTCAGTAGCTGAGAGAAATTCAGTATTTATTTTTCTCAGTAGGAAATCCACAGTACAGTGGGTGGTTACTGGAAGCTGTTTTTTTCCTCCTCCAATGTACGAATCCTTGAAAAAAATGATCATAATTAATACTGTTTTAAAGGGATTAATTTTGTGCAAGATACAAGCAGTAAAGCAGATAGATAACAATATGACTAGATACAGATATAAATATAGGCATCTCTTGTCCATTTTTATTCTATATCTTTACAGCTTTTGAGCATAATACAAGTGGATAAAGAACCTAGCCAGCAGCAACTGAATACAATTCCAACAGGGAGATTTATTACTGCCTCTGGAAGTAAATCATAGCTGATATTCTGGGCTGAGTTTACTCTGAGCATGTGATCTCACTCAATCAGATCATGCTAAATATAGACTTGGAGAGGAGTCGTGTCAGAACGTCAGTAGAGACCATAAGCTGCCATCTGGATTTTTCGTGTCTTTTTCAGAAAGCTGTGAATTCATCCCATTCACCATCCTTAAGATAAAGCAGAGGGGTCTCCTGTGGCTGATTCCCAGAGGGAAGTTTAAACTGCTGTGAAAATATATCCCCAATTATATTTAGATTTCTAGAGTTTTAGGATAAAATTCTACCTTTTTATACAGTCTCCCTGTACCCATTATATGACGCCCTTTATAAAATTATCAGTCAAGATTATTCTGTTGACAAGAGGCGATGCTGATGACTCCTATTGACAGTTCTCTACATGCCCAGAGGAATTGATGCAATCTTTCTGGAAAGAAACACCTTCTCAGACATGTAATGTTTATCAAAATATCAGAGCAGTTCAGGTTTGAGTAATCTGGCTTAAATGCTCCCTCCAGGCTCTCTACCTCCTCTGGGAAGAACACAGCATTAGCCCTCCATGGTGACTCTGCTGATCAGGGCCGGCAGCAAGCAAGTCTGCACAACCCCTTCAGAGTCACTCTACTGTGAAACCAGTTCTGTTCTGGGGAGATGCTTTCTTGGGTCTAATAAAGTCCCTTGTGCTGTCATTTGTGTATTTTTCTTTATCCTCTTTTTAATGTATGGCTTTAGAATCACAGCACTAGTGCTGTAGGAAAGCTTGGGCTTAGCCTTAGAATTTAACAGGGGTTCAGTGCCCATAGCTCAGTAACCACCAGCCATATGCACTGGGGCTGGTGGGTTTGAGCCTGGCCCAGGTCTGCAAAACAACAATAAAAATTACAACAACAAAAAAAAGCTGGGTGTTGTGGTGGTAGGTACCTGTAGTCCCAGCTACTTGGGAGGCTGAGGCAAGAGAATCACTGAAGCCCAAGAGTTTGAGATTGTTGTGAGCTGTGATGCCATGGCACTCTACCAAGGGCAACATAGTGGGACTCTGTTTCAGAAGAAAAAAAAAAGGGAATTTAACAGGAACAGAAGCTTGGGTTCAGAAACAGAGAGTTCCCACAAGTAATTAAGCCTAGGCTTCTTGGCCTGAGGAGCATTTCCTTTCTACCATAATGGCTTTATTTGAAGATATATCAGTATTTAAATCCCTCCTCAGCCTCCATTTGTCAAGTTGAGATCCTCTTTAGCTTTTCTTAGTAAGTATAGTTTTCCAAACTTTACGTTATTTTCTTCATATTTTCTCTTCTTTCTCTATGTATAGATTACATTATGATGTCCTGTACTGGTTCCAGTAGCATGTTCTAATACTATATTGGATAGTGTCATAATTTATTAATTATGTAAAAATATATCTTGAACTCTCAATGCATAACATATCAGACAGTGATATATAGACTGATGACACAGAAATGAACAATAGCACAGTCTGTTCTTCAAGGACCTTGAAGTCATGGAACAGAGATAGATATTGAGTGGTTGACCATAGCTAGGTATGGGGTATTGGATATGCATATGCTGGGGAGAGGGGTTGGGACACAAGAGTGTATAAGCATGTCTGTGGGGTTTTAAGAAAAAATTTAAGGGAAGTGTTTGCCAAAAGTGGGATATTTTAGCTGGATTTGAAAGAAGGTACCTGTGGCAGACAAATAGGGTAACCAATTTTTAGCCTTTGAGTACTCAGCAATGTTTAAGCACTGAAATAATGATTTCACTGTTATTCTTTGTGTGTCTCTTTTTTTTGAGATAGAATCTCACTATGTTGTCCTCAGTAGAGTGTTGTGGCGTCACAGTTCACAGCAACCTCAAACTTTTGGGCTTAAGCGATTCTCTTCCCTCAGCCTCCCAAGTAGCTGGGACTACAGGCACCCACCACAATACCTGGCTATATTTTGTTGTAGTTGTCATTGTTGTTTTTAGCTGACTTGGGCTGGGTTTTAACCTGCCAGCCTTGGTATATGTGGCTGATGCTGTAACCACTGTGCTACGGGTGCCAAGCTGATGTGTGTGTGTCTTGAGTAACATTATTGGAAGTAATGGAATCACATTAGCTTTGGAAAGATAACTTTGGCTGCAATGTGGAGAATGAATTAAAAAGAGAAGAAAGAGGAAATTCGTTTAGGAGACTAAAGTACTAGGCTAGAAAACAGATGGTAAAGATGTGGGCAGACTTATGTCAGGGTAATCCACAGGAATGAGTGACCCTATGGATGCTGAAAGGTTAGTAGTAACTTTCAGGGTTGTTCTTTGGATGACTGGGTTGAATTGTTTCGTAACAGGCTATTAAATAAATCAAAACATTTAGGCAGAGTAGAAGGTTTGATGTGGAAGATAAGGAATTCAATTTTTGTTATGTGAACTTCGACCATCTGGAAGTATCCAGTTTGTGTTATCCAGTGAGCGAAAAGAGACCTGGTTCTGGAGGGCAAGGGAGAATTGTCAGATAGAAATATAAGACAGGCGGTAGGTAAATCAAGGAGAGGACTGTTGAGTTCAGGGAAGTGTTAAAAAGGTGTGAACACCAAAGCTGTTGGGCATATTAATAGTTTGTTACTGCTGTGCAATATTTAGTTGTATGGATATGCTGTGGTTTATTTATCATTTACTTGTTGGTGAGCATGTAAGTTGATTCAACCTGTGGCCATTGTGAATAGACTTGATGAACAATTGTGCACAAGTCTTTGTATGGATATATATTTTCTTTTTTTAAATTAAATCACAGGAGGGGGTGGAGCAAGATGGCAGAGGGGATGCATCTCTGGATCAACTCTCCTTGAGGTTTTAGGTGAGAGTGAGGGGGCTGGATCTTTCCCTGTATGGAGTGTTGGCAGAGACAGGCAATGCAGGGTGTGCAGCAAAGAGGTGGATTGCTGGACTGGAATTGTAACCCAGAACTGCAGTATCTGCCAGAAAAAACAGCGCTGCAGCTGAAGCCTAAGGCAGCAGCAACCAAACCCTCCTCATGGAGGACTACTATTTCCAATTTGTGGGGAGTTTGGGTGTTTTTTAGAGAGTGTGATGAGGCATGGACTCCCTAGTGGAATTTGGCAACCAGAAAGGGGAGCCATTTGGACCTTGTTTGGAGCATCAGGGGTCTAGGTAGCCGGACAGAAAATTGAGGGAAAAGGATCCCGCTTAGGAAACAGACACACTTTGTAATTTTAGAAAAGTCTTTGTGGCGCTGCGCTGAAGCTGGGAGCAACAGTGGCAACCAACTCTGCTCCTACGGAGACTGAAAAGTCTTTTGTGCTTGGCACTGAATCCAAGGTCATCAGTGGCAACCAGCCCCTCCCTCATGGAGACTGACTAAAAAGTCTGTGCCGAGGCACTAAAGTGGCTGGTGCCAGTGGCAACCAGCCCCATCCCCACAGAAGATTACAATTTCCAGTTCAAGGGGAAACTAAGAGTTGAGTGAAAAATCTGGTGAAGTGTGGACTCCTGTGCTGAATTTGGAGGGCAGATAGGGCTGTCATCTGGAACAGGACAGCCAGGCTGGGTGGCCAGTCAGGAAGCAGACATATTGTGAAACTTTAAAAATGGTCTTCATAGCACCTCTTCCTATGGGCCAGGTATGGCAAGCTGAATCTCACTTGCAGGCAGTCATCCTGCACCTATAGCTGGTTCAGGACACCCCACACTTTAAAGGAACTGTTGTAGGGAGAATTTGTGCAACCTGCCCACAAAGAGTCCTTTTTTATTTTTTAAATCCATGGCACCAACATTCCTGCGGAGTCTAAGCGCTAAATGGGTAGCCAGGAAACCATCCAAAAAAAATCAGTATAAACCAAGAAACAGGTATAAGCCTGGGAACCACTCACGGCACCACCTGCTGTCTAGAGAAATATATTGCAACATAAATATATTCCCTCTAAAGTTGATCCCTACGTCATACGTATAGTTGTATGTTTGTATGTATACATACGAATAATATTTTTCTTGGTGGTGCCCCCCCCTTTTCTTTTTCATTTTTTATCCTTTTCTTGTAGGAGTTGTTGTTAAGTTTTTATTTTTTATTTTATTATTAATACTATTTTTCCTTTTTTCTTCTCTCTTCCTCTCCTTCCCTTCTTATGGTTGCTGAGAGTGCCTGCATCAGACTAATAGAGTTTTTCTTTTCCTTTTTAAAAATCATTTTATGATTACCATTTTTGTTGTTTTTGTTGTTTGTCTGTTTACTTGTTTCTGATTGTCTGTGCGTCTGTGTGCTTGTGTGTCTGGTAGCATTTTTGTCTATTTATTTGCTCATTTGGTTTCAATGTGTTTTGTACTTTGCTAAATCCTCAGGTTGGCTCTTTTCCCTGACTCCAATTTTCACATTCAATAAGAACATGGGGGAACAGGGGATGAGGGCTGACTGGATCTAGTTTTCAACAAAACTCCAGTTCAGAGGGTGAGATAACGGCCAGAAATAACCCAGCGAAGGAGGAGAACTGAGCTGAGAGAAGAGATAAATGCACGTCTTCCCTGCCGATGCAAGCCATGACTCTAAGGAAACAAATTCCAGGTCTAGATTGACTTCAGGCGGAGCTCTCCAGCTGCCATTGAGTGCCTCAGACAGATAGGCTTCAGCTCCCTCTGATGGTTGGCAACAGAGAGCGGTAACTGAGTGGAGGAGGCATTGATTTTACTTTGACTCTGGCAGACATAAAGCCCTGCCACACTCGCTTATTGGACAACTGGGTCACAGCCCTGTGGAGTTACCAGTAACTGCATGTGACAAAGGTGCAAGGTGGGGAAGGAGGCATCAACCTTCCCAGACCAATTTATTTGCTGGGTTTGTCCTTCTGACCTCATGGAGCACTGAGCTGCCAGCAGACCCCTGCTGTCTAGTTACCAGAGACCTTTTGAACTCCCCCATCTGAGACCAGTGCAGACTAGGACAATTGATTTGGATCTCTTGAACTGGGCCAATCACCAGAGGACTATATCTAAAGTGGTACCCTGGGTGTGTGGTTGTGGAAAGGTGTGATTTTCCTTTCCCAATTGTTGCCTGTGAGGGGTGTGGTGACTTAATTGCTGGTATTTCTCCATAGCTGAGTCTTTAAGCCATAGCTAAGTCTTTACTAGAGTATAACAGAGACTAGCTGAAAACCAGACAGAGACACTTAGCCCCACCACACCAAGCAGGCCCCCAGTTTGTGCTGTAGCACTGAATGGATCCTTGGAAAAGCTCTAGGGGAAAAGGTACAGACACCATTCCCAGCCTTTGGGCAAAGGGATAGAAAATCACTACTCCTAGAGCCCCCAAACTAACTTCTTTTTATCTGCTCACCTAGCCAAACGGTGTAAATTTAGTATGGGGCGGAATCAGCAGAAAAACTCCAGTAACATGAATAAACAGAGTAGATCAACCCTCCCCTCCTCAGGAAGGACATGGCAGATGCAACTGAAGACCCCACCCATAAAAAGATGGCTGAGATATCAGAAATCGAGTTCAGAGTCTGGATAGCAAATAAGATCAACAGAATGGAGGAAAGGAGGGAATCAGAATTTCAAATTATTCAAAAGATGTCTCAAGAATTCAATGATTTCAAAAAAAAAAATGACCAAAGATTTAGATACATTGAGGCAAGAGTTTGCAGCCCTCAAAGATCTGAAAAATATGGTAGAAGCTCTCACTAACAGAATGAAGCAAGCAGAAGAAAGAATCTCTGACATTGAAGACAGCTTTTGAACATGCCCAAGAGCTCAAAGAGGAAGAGAAATGGCAAGCAAAAACAAATCATTCTCTCAGAGAGCTTTGGGATAATTTGAAAAAAACTAATATTCGCCTTATAGGAATCCCTGAAGGCGATGAAGTTGCTTCACAAAACACAGAGGCGCTTCTTCATGAAATAATGAAAGAGAACTTTCCAGATATGCCAAGAGATTCTGAAATTCAGGATAGTAGACAGTTTCAGAACCCCAGCATGACTCAACCTGAACAAGACTTCCCCTAGGCACATCATAATTAACTTCACTAAAATTAATATGAAAGACAAAATTCTGAAAGCAGCTAGATGTAAGAAAACCATAACCTACAAGGGGAAGAATATTAGAATGATTGCAGATCTCTCTGCTGAAAATTTTCAGGCTAGAAGAGGATGGTCACCGACTTTTAATCTCCTAAAACAAAATAACATTCAAACCAGGATCTTATATCCAGCTAAACTGAGTTTCATTTATGATGAAGAAATTAAATACTTTAATGACATTCACATGTTGAAGAAATTTGCCATAACTAAACCAGCTCTCCAGGATATTCTCAGAACCCATCCCCCATAATGACCAGTGCAATCCTCCACCATAAAAGTAAACTCAGAAACTTTTGATCAAATTTCAACTTCCAAGTGGCAAAAGGATTAAAAATGTCCACTGGACTTTCGAAAAACTTGATACCCAAAATTATACCAGGCTTGTCAATATTCTCAATCAATGTGAATGGCTTAAATTGCCCTCTTAAAGAGGCACAGTTTGGCTGACTGGATACAAAAACTCAGGCCAGATATCTGTTGCATACAAAAATCTCATCTTACCTTAAAAGATAAATATAGACTCAGGGTGAAGGGATGGTCATCTATATTCCGGGCAAAAGGAAAACAGAAAAAAGCAGGTGTTGTAATTTTATTCAGATACAATTGGCTTTAAACCAACCAAAGTAAGCAAGGATAAGGATGATCACTTTATATTTGTTAAGGGTAATACTCAATACGATGAGATTTCAATTGTCAATATTTATGCACCCAACCAGAATACACCTCAATTTATAAGAGATACTCTTATAGGCATGAGCAACTTGATTTCTCCCAGCTCCATCATAATCAGAGATTTGAACACTCCTTTGGCAGTGTTGGATAGATTCTCCAACAAGAAGCTTAGCAAAGAAATTTTAGATTTAAACTTAACCATTCAGCATTTGGATTTAACAGACATGTATAGAACATTTCATCCTAACAAAACTGAACACACATTTTTCTCATCGGTCCAGGGAACATACTCCAAAATTGACCACAGCTTAGGTCAAAAGTCTAACCTCAGCAAATTGAAAAGAATAGAGATTATTCTTTGCATATTCTCAGACTATCATGGAATAAGAGTTGAACTCAGTAACAACAGGAATCTGCAGACTCATACAAAAATATGGAAGCTAAATAACCTTATGCTGAATGATAGGTGGATTAGAGATGAGATCAAGAAGGAAATTACCAAATTTTTGGAACAAAACGATAATGAAGACATGACTTACAGAACCTCTGGGATACTGCAAAGGCAGTCCTAAGAGGGAAATTTATAGTACTGCAAGCCATCCTCAAGAAAACGGAAAGAGAAGAAGTTAACAACTTAATGTGACATCTCAAGCAACTGGAAAAGGAAGAACACTCCAATTCCAAACCCAGCAGAAAAAAAGAAATAACCAACATTAGAGCAGAATTAAATGAAATTGAAAAGAAAAGGATCATACAACAGATCAATACATCAAAAAGTTGGTTTTTTGAAAAGGGCAATAAAATAGATAAAACTTTGGCCAACCTAACCAAGAAATAAAGAGTAAAATCTCTAATTTCATCAATCAGAAATGGTAAAGATGAAATAACATCTGAGATCCCTCAGAAATTCAAAAAATCCTAAATGAATATTACAAGAAACTTTATTCTTTCATATCTTATTCATTCTTTATTCTTTCATATTTCAGAAATATGAAAATCTGTAGGAAATTGACCCATACTTGAAAGCATGCCACCTTCCAAGACTTAGCCAGAATGAAGTGGAAATATTAAACAGGCCTATGTCAAGTTCTGAAATAGCATCAACTATACAAAATCTCCCTAAAAAGAAAAGCCCAAGACCAAATGGCTTCACATCAGAATTCTACCAAACCTTCAAAGAGTAACTAGTACCTATATTACTTAACCTCTTCCAAAATATTGACAAAGAAGGAATACTCCCAACACATTCTATGAAGCAAACATCACCTTGATCCCCAAACCAGGAAAAGACCCAACAAGAAAAGAAAATTACAGACCAATATCACTAATGACTATTGATGCGAAAATATTCAACAAGATCCTAACCAATAGAATCCAGCAATACATAAAAAAAATTATACACCATGACCAGGTGGGTTTTATCCCAGGATCTCAAGGCTGGTTCAACATATGTAAATCTATAAATGTAATTCATCATATAAACAAATTAAAAAACAAAGATCATATGATTCTCTCAATTGATGCAGAAAAAGCTTTTGATAATATCCAGCATCCCTTCATGATCGGAACACTTAAGAAAATTGGTATAGAAGGGACATTTCTCAGACTGATAGAGGCCATCTACAGCAAACCCACAGCCAATATCATAGTGAATGGAGTTAAATAGAAATTATTTCCTCTCAGATAAGGAACCAGGCAAGGTTGCCCATTGTCTCCACTGCTTCTTAACACTGTAATGGAAGACTTAGCCATCACAATTAGGCAAGAAAAGGTGATCAAGGGTATCCATAAAGGATCAGAAGAGATTAAACTTTCACTCTTCGCAGATGATATGATTGTATACCTGGAAAACACCAGGCATTCTACTACAAAACTCTTAGAAGTGATCAAGGAATACAGCAACGTCTCAGGGTACAAAATCAACACTCATAAATTGGTAGCCTTCATATATACCCACAATAGTCAAGGTAAAAAAACAGTCAAGGACTCTATTCCATTCACAGTAGTGCCAAAGAAGATGAAATATTTGGGAATTTACATAACAAAGGATGTGAAAGATCTCTGTAAAGAGAACTATGAAACTAAGAAAAGAAATAGCTGAAAATGTTAACAAATGGAAAAACATACCATGCTCATGGATGGGAAGAATCAACATTGTTAAAATGTCTATACTACCCAAAGCAATATATAATTTTAATGTAATCCTCATTAAAGTCCCACTGTTATATTTTAAAGATCTCAAAAAAATAATACTTTATTTTATATGGAATCAGAAAAAACCTTGAATAGCTTAGATGTTACTCAGAAATAAAAACAAAGCAGGAGATATCATGCTACCAGACCTCATACTATACTATAAATTGATAGTGATCAGAACAGCATGGTATTGGCACAAAAAAAGAGAGGTAGATGTATAGAACAGAATAGAGAACCAAGAGATGAACTCAGCTACTTACTGTTATATGATCTTTGACAAGCCAATTAAAAACACTGAGTGGGGAAAAGACTCCCTATTTAACAAATGGTGCTGGGTGAACTGGCTGGCGACCTGCAGAAGACTGAAACTGGATCTACACCTTTCACCACTAACTATGATAGACTCTCACTGGATTAAAGATTTAAACTTAAGACATGAAACTATAAAAATACTAGAGGAAAATGTAGGGAAAAAACACTTGAAGAAATTGGCCTGGGCGAAAATTTTGAGGAGGATCCCCCCACTCCACCCCACCCCGGGCAATGGAAGCAGCATCAAAAACAGACTACTGGGACCTCATCAAACTAAAAAACTTCTGCATAGCCAAGAACACAGTGAGTAAAGCAAGCAAACAGCCCTCAGAATGGGAGAAGATATTTGCTGGTTATGTCTCTGACAAAGGTTTAATAACCAGAATCCACAGAGAACTCAAATGTATTAGCAAGAAGAGAACAAGTGATCCCAACTCAGGGTGGGCAAGGGACCTGATGAGAAACTTCTCTGCAGAAGACAGGAGCTGTTGTGTGATGTTCTTTCTCGCGGGGAGAGAAGGACGGCTTGGCTGCGGGTGCAAGCTCGCTCCTAGAATTGTTTAAAAGAAAGAAACGACTACACACTCTTAGGTGGCATGTAGCAAAATATCTTTATTTTCTACTTCGTTTTATTGGGAGCTAGTCAGTACACCACATTGATCGATAATCCTAACATCCTCATTTCTTGTCTTAAACTATAGAAAATAAAGAAAGTCCAGGAATGTGAGATAGTCATCAAAAGATTAGCCTAAAGAAAGAAAGTCCGAGAAAGTAAGACAACCATCTTAAGCTGGCCTCAGGCTATTCCTCTTGGAAGATCTAAAAGATTCCAAACATTATCTGACTTCTATTGTTGAAGTTAAAGGTTAGGATAAACAGAGGAGTAAAACATTTCTCTTCTATGTACTCAATTAAATTTCCGAGAAACTGGCTTCTTGACTGTTTTCTTATGGCTTTGGAGACCCTGCAGTTACAATGGAGTATTTTACTCACATCATTATGATGGAGTTTTTCTTTTTACTCACATCAACCTTTGAGTCATGTCTTCTGCACAAATGGGCCATTTCAACCCTTATCTGACAGGCTGACTTGACTGCACAGTCCGGGTTACCTGTAAGAGGTTTTTACGCCTGGCTTGCAGGCCCCCACTGTGTTTTCCCAGGTCGCTTAGGGCCTCGACAAAAGCACATAATACTCACAAGTCTTTTCGCTCAGTTCTGGAATTAAAAGAGCACATTTCATTTAATTTTTGTGGGGGTTTACCCCACAGGAGCATGGCTTACAGATACATGAAAAAGTGCTCATCATTCTTAATCATCAGAGAAATGCAAATCAGAACTACTTTGAGATATCATCTAAGACCAGTAAGATCAGCCCATATCCCAAAATCCCAAAATCACAGATGCTGGCATGGTTGTGGACAAAAGGGAACACTTCTACACTGTTGGTGGGATTGCAAACTAATACGTTTCTTTTGGAAAGCTATCTGGAGAACATTTAAAGAACTTAAAATAGACCTGCCATTTGATCCTATAATTCCTCGACTAGGTATGTATCCAGAAGACCAAAAATCACACTACAACAAAGATATTTGTACCAGAATGTTTATTGGAGCTCAATTCATAATTTCTATGTCATAGAAGAAGCCCAAGTGCCCATTGACCCATGAATGGATTAATAAATTGTGGTATACGTATACCATGGAATACTATGCAGCCCTAAGGAAAGATAGAGACTTTACCTCCTTCATGTTTACATGGATGGAGCTGGAAAATATTCTTCTCAGCTAAGTATCTCAAGAATGGAAGAAAAAGTATCCAGTGTACTCAGTCCTACTATGAAACTAATTTATAGCTTTCATAGGAAAGCTATAACCCTATTATACCCCAAGAATATGGGGAAAGGGGAGAGGGAGGGGAGGGGAGGGAGGAGGATGGGTGGAGGGAGGATTATTGGTGGGATCATGCCTATGGTTCATCCTATAAGGGTACATGTGAATCTTTCTAAATGTAGAATATAAATGTCTTAACACAATAACACTTAACACAATAACTAAGGCTATGTTAACCAGTTTGATGAAAATATTTCAAATTGTATATAAAAACAGCACACCATACCCCATAACAGTATTAATGTACACAGCTATGATTTAATAAAAAATAAAATAAAATTAAGTCATAATGCAGTAATTAATTAAGTCATAATAAATGCAGTACATTACTGCATTTATGGGGTACAATATGCTGATTTTATATACAATTTGGAATGCTTACATCAAACTGGTTAACATAGCCTTCACCTGACTTATTTAATTGTTGTGTTAAGACACTTACACTGTACTCTTAATAAATTTGACATGTACCCTTGCAATATGCACAAAAGGTGAGGTCCCACTGATTACCCTCCCTCCACCCAGCTACCCACTTCCTCTCCCCTTGCCTTCTTTCCTCCTTCATTCTGGGCTATAGTTCTGTTTTATCATTCATATGAAAGTGTAGGTGATTATATATTGGTTTTATAATACTACTGAGTACATTGGATACTTTTTCGTCTATTCTTGAGATACTTTACTAAGAAGAATATGTTCCAGATTGGATAAATATTTTCATTTCTTGTGGATAAATACTTAAGTGTGATTTGCTGGCTCATGTAGTAAGTGTATGTTTATTTTTTTAATGAGACATTCCAAAAGCATTATACTAAGTGAAAAAATGTCAGACTCAAAAGAATAGATACTGCTTCTTAGTAATAAAAACAAAGCTGGGGCATCAACCTACCAGATTTTAGGCTGTAATACAAAGCCACAGTGGTCAAGACAGCATGGTACTGCCACAAAAATAAAGACGTAGACATTTGGAATCGAATAGAAAACCAGGAAAGGAAATAACATCTTAGAAATATCTACTCTTCAGTAAACAAACAAACAAAAAAAAATACACTGGAGGAAAGACTCCCTATTCAATAAATGATGCTCAGAGAACTGCATATCTACATATAAAAGATTGAAACTGGACCCATACCTTTCTCCACTCACAAAAATTGATTCAAGATGGATAAAGGACTTAAATTTAAGGCATGAAACAATAAAAATCCTCAAGGAAAGCACAGAAAAACACTGGAAGATATTGGCCTAGGGAACAACTTCATGAAGAAGACTGCCATGGCAATTGTAACAACAACAAAAATAAACAAATGGACTTAATTAAATTGAAAAGCTTCTGTATAGCTAAGGAGACAACCACCAAAGGAAATAGACAACCTACTCAATGGGAAAGGATATTTGCATATTTTGAATCAGACCATAGCTTGATAACTAAGATCTATAGAGAACTCAAATTAATCCACACACAAAAAGCCAACAGTCCTATATATCAATGGGCAAGAGACATGAATAGAACCATCTCTAAAGAAGACAGATGAATGGCTGACAAACATGAAAAAATGCTCATCATCCCTAATTATTAGAGAAATGCAAATCAAAATCACCCTGAGATACCATCTAACTCCAGCAAAAAATGGCCCACATCACAAAATCTCAAAACTGCAGATGCTGGCATGGATGCGGAGAGAAGGGAACACTTTTACACAGCTGATAGGACAGCAAACTAATACAACCTTTTTGGAAGGAAGTATGGAGAACCCTCAAAGAACCCAAGCTAGACCTCCCATTTGATCCTGCAATCCCATTACCGGGCATCTACCCAGAAGGAAAACAAACCTTTTATCATAAGGACACTTGCACTAGACTGTTTATCACAGCTCAATTTACAATCGTCAAAATGTGGAAATAGTCTAAATGCCCCCCAACCCAGGAATGGATTAAAAAGCCATGGTATATGTATACCATGGAATACTATTCAGTCATTAAAAAAATGGAGACTTTACAGCCTTTGTATTAACCTGGATGGAAGTGGAACACTTTATTCTTAGTAAAGCATCACAAGAATGGAGAAGCATGAATTCTATGTATTCAATTTTGATATGAGGACAATTAATGACAGTTAATGACATGGTGGTGGTGAAGGAAGGAGAGAGCAGAGAGAGAAAGAAGGAGGGAGGGGTGGGGAAAAGGAAGAGCAGAGAGAGGGAAGGAGGGAGATGCTTGGGGTCTTGGTGTGTGACAAACCTTTTGGGGGCAAGACACAATTGTAAGAGGGACTTTACCTAACAAATGCAATCAGTATAACCTAGTTTCTTGTTCCCTCAATGAATCCCCAACAATAAAAAAAAAAGAGAGAGAGAGAGACCAGAGAGTTTGTGTTTCTCTCTGTCTCTCTCTGTCCTCTCTCTCTCTTATCTCTTAAAAAAAAAAAAAAGAATAGATACTGCACGATTTTACTTAATGAAAAATTCTAAACAAGATAAATTCATCTAAAATGACAGAAAGCAGATCAGTATTTCCTGTGGCCAAGAATGGATATATAATGATTGTGACTAGGGAAAGAGAACATTTTAGGATGAAGAAAATATTCTATATCTTGATTGTAATAGTAGTTGCATAAATGTATATATTTGCCAAAACTCACTAGACTTAAAATTGTGTGCATTTTACTGAATGATTTTTTTTTTTTAAGAGACAGAGTCTCACTTTATTGCCCTTGATAGAGTGGCATGGCATCACAGCTCACAGCAACCTCCAACTTAGGTGATACTCTTGCCCCAGCCTCCCAAGTAGCTGGGACTACAGGTGCCCCCCACAACGCCCAGCTATTTTTTTGTTGCAGTTTGGCTGGGGCAGGGTTTGAACCTGCCACCCTTGATATATGGGGTCAGCACCCTATCCATTCATCCACAGATGCCGCCCAATGAATGAATTTTTTAAAAAAGTGTGAATAGAAGAATAAAGCTTACTTTTCAAGGACTAGGCAGGAAAGCTCACAAAGGAGACTGCGAAGAAAGGCTTGGATGGCAAGAGGAGAACCAGAAGCATGTGGTCAATGACCCTCATGTTCTTGAAGTCTCAAGTGAGAGAACACATAATAGGTGATCTCTGGGCAGTTTACTGGCTGTGTGAAAGGTACTGAATCCAGAATGCAATACTTTGAGGAATAAAGTTCTTTCCTTACTCAATACTCATATGGTGAATTACTTTGATTGATTTTTAATTTAATTTAATTTAATTTTTTATTTTTTGTAGAGACAGAATCTTACTTCATTAATCTCAGTAGAGTGTTGTGACATCACAGCTCACAGCAACCTCCTATTCCTGGGCCTAGGCAATTCTCCTGCCTCAGTTTCCCAAATAGCTGGGACTACAGGTGCCCACCACAATGCCCAGCTATGTTTTTGTTGCAATTTAGCCAGGGCCAGGTTTGAACCCAGCACCCTCCGTATATGGGGCCAATACCCCACCTACTGAGCCACAGGTGCTACTCTGATTGATTTTTATATATTGAACCATTCTTGCATTCCTGGGATTAATATCACTTGCTCACAATGTCTAATCCTTTAAATGTGCTCCTAGATTCTGTTATTTTGTTTGCTAGTATCATATAGATTTTTTTTGGGGGGGTGGGGTAGGTCTGTATTCATAAGGGATTTTGGTCTGTAGTTTTCTTTTCTGGTGATGTCTTTACATGGTTTTGGTATTATGGTATTACTGATCTCATGGAAGAAGTTAGTAAGTGTTCCTTCTTCTATTTTTTTTTTTTTTTGAAGGACTCTAAGAAAGGTTTTCATTAATTCTTTAAACATTTGGTAGAATTCATAGTGAAATCATCTGGTCCTGAGCTTTTCTTTATTGGAAGTTCATAGATGGCCCACTCAGTCTATTTATTTGTTGTAGGTCTCTTGGGTTTTATTTTCTTCCTGAGTCAATTTTGTTAGATTGTATTTCTCTAAAAATTTGTCCATTTTATCTAGAAGATTATCTTTTTATTTTTTATTTTTTTGGCATATAATTGCTGACAGTATTCTTTTGTGGCACTTTTTATTTCTGTATCCTCAGTAGTAAATTCTCCTTTGTCCTAATTTTAGTAGTTTGAGTCTACTCTTTTTTTTCTTGGTCAATCTGGTTAAAATTTTCTCAATTTTGTTGATCTTTTCAATGAACCATTTTTTTTTTTGGTCTTATGGATTTTTTTTTATTGTCTTTCTGTTCTCTACTTCATTTATCTCCTTTGTAATGTTTATTTCTTTCCATTTTGTTGCTTTGGGAATAGTTTGCTCTTCTTTTTCTAGTGTCCTAAGGTAGAAGACCAGGTTATTGACTTGAGATCTTTCATTTTTGATGTAGCCATTTGCAGTTATAAATTAACTTTGAGCATTGATTTTGCTGCATTCCATGTATTTTTGGTATGCTGTGTTGTAATTCAACTCAAAATATGTTTTAATTTCCCTTGTGATATCTTCTTTGATTCATTTGTTATTTAGGAATGTTTAATTTGCACTATTTATGAATTTTTCAAAAGTTTTCTTATTAATAATTTCTAATTTCATATTTCATTCTATTGTTGTTGGATAACAGCCTTTACTTTGTCACAATTCTTATATTTTTATATTTGTTGAGACTTGCTTTGTGGACTAAGATTGTACATTCTGGAGAATGGTTCACTTGAGAAGAATGTATTTACTTATTGGGTAGAGAGTTCAATAGATGTTTGTTAGGTCTTGTTGGTTTATAGTGTTGGTCAAGTTCTCTATTTCTTCATTGATCTTCTGTCTAGTTATTCTAAATATTACTGAAAGTGGGTATTCAAGTCTTCAATTAGTATTATCAAACAATTTATTTTCCCTTTAAGTCTGTCAATTTTTTAATGTATTTTGGAGCTTTGCTGCTAGGTTCATATGTTAGATGTTTGCAATACTTGATCCTTCTGTAATTATATAATGTCCTTTTTTGTCTAACAGTTTTTTATTGAAGTCTATTTTGTCTGGTGAGTATAGTTGTTCTAACTCTCTTTTGATTACGGTTTGCAACGAATATTGTTTTTCAACATTTTACTTTCAACCTACTTCTGTCTTTAAATCTAATATGAATTTCTTGTAGATAAAAAATAGTTAGAACATGTTTTTAAAAATATCTGTGTGCCAATCTATGCCATTTAATTAGGAAGTTTAATCCATTTACATTTACTAGAATTATTGATAAGGAAAGACTTATATTATTTTTCTACATCTTGTTTCTACATCATTGTTTTCTACATCTTGTATCTTTTTTTTTTTTTTTAAGAGATGGGATCTCACTCTGTTGCCCAGGCTGGAGTGCATTAGCTCAATCATAGTTTACTACAGTCTCCAATTCCTGGGCTCAAGCATTCCTCCTGCTTCAGCCTTCTAAGTAGCTGGGAGTATAGGTACACGTAATCACATCTGGCTTATTATTAAATTTTGGGGGGTAGAGATGGGGTTTCACAATGTTTCCCAGGCTGATCTCTAACTCCTGGTCATAAGCAGTCCTCCTACCTCAGCCTCTGAAAGTGCCAGGATTACAAGCATAAGCCACTGTGCCCAACCTTTTTTTTTTTTTTTGAGACAGAATCTCACTATGTTGCCCTCAGTAGAGTGCTGTGGTGTCACAGCTTATAGCAACCTCAAACTCTTGGGCTTAAGTGATTCTCTTGCCTCTGCCTTCCAAGTAGCTGCGACTACAGGCAACCATCACAACACCTAGCTATTTTTGTTGTTGTTGCAGTTATCATTATTGTTTAGTAGGCTTGAGCCTGGCCCAAAACTGCCAGCCTTGGTGTAGGTGGCTAGCACCCTACACACTGAGCTGCAGGTGCTGGGCCTCCTTTAGAATTTCTTATAAGACAGGTCTGCCAGTGGGAAACTCTCAGTTTTTGTATATCAGCTTGTTTTAATTTGATCCTGCAATCCCATTGCTGGACATCTACCCAGAAGAAAAAATATTCTTTACCACAGGGACACTTGCACCAGACTGATTATTGCAGCTCAATTTACAATCACCAAAATGTAGAAACAGCCCAAATGCCCACCAACCCAGGAATGAATTAGCAAGCTGTGGTATATGTATAACATGGAATACTATTAAGCCACTAAAAAAGATGGAGACTTTACATCTTGTATTAACTTGTATGGATGTGGAACACATTCTTAGAAAAGCATCACAAGAATGGAGAAGCAAGAATCCTATGTACTGAATTCTGATAGAGCCAAGAAAGGGAAGGAGGGAGGGGGTAGAGGGACCAGGGGTGTGGTACCCCTTTTGGGGTTGGGACACAATTATAAAGGGACCTTATCTAACAAAAGCAATCAATGTAACCTGGTTCCATGTACCCTCAATGAATCCATAACAATAAAAAAACAAACAAACAAAATTTAACAGACTTTATTTTTTGAGAAGTTTTAGGCTTACAGATAAATTAAATAAAGTAAAAAGTACAGAGATTTTCTATTTGCCCTCTTACCCCCTCACTCCAAAGTCTTCTGTTATTAACATTTTGGATTCTTGTGGTACATTTGCTATAACTGATGAGCTAATATTGACACATTATTATAAACTAATTTCAGTAGTTTATAGTGGGTTCATTCTTTGTGCTTTATATTCTGTGGGTTTTGAGAAAGGTATAATTATAGGCATCCATCACTACAGGATCATGCAGAATAGTTTCACTGTCTGAAAAATCCCTACCAGCTTTTGCTATTTATCCTTACTTTTCTTACCCAAACCCTTACAACTATTGAACTTTTTACTGTTTTCACAATTTTGCTCCAAAATGCCATATAGATGAAATCATATAGTATGTAACCTTTTCAAATTGGAAAGTTCTTCTTTTATTTAGTAATTGGTGCACTGCTTTTTTGATACCATTTTATTTCTATCTTCTGGTTGAATAGTACAACTGATTATGTAATTTGTATTTAGGGTTCCTGCATGTCTTTTCAGTACTTGATGGCTTATTCCATTTTATTGCTAAATAATATCCCATTGTATTAATATGATGCAGTTTATTCATTCACCTACTGAAGGACATCTTTGCTGCTTCCAAGTTTTGGCAATTACAAATAAAGCTGCTATAAATGTTTTTGAGGGCGTTTGTGTGTAGACATTTTTCAACTCATTTGGGTAAAGTCCAAGGATGTGATTGCTGAATCATATGGTAAGAGTATGTTTAGTTTTATATAAAACTGCCAATCTGCCTTTCAAGTGACTGTACCATTTTGCATTCTCATCAGCAATGAATGAGATTTTCTGTTGTTCATTGCAGCATGTTTCTGGTAGTATTTGTTTACATTCCCTGAGTTTCATACAAGTAAAATTGTACGAATTAAGGTGTACAGCATGGTGATTTAATGTACATATATATTGTCAAGTGATTACCATAATCAAGTCAGTAAATTTATCAACTGGTTTATCTTTCTTTATGATAGTTGAACATTTGTGTAGTACATTTGTAATCTACTCTTGTAGTACATTTAGTACAGAATATCATATTGTTAACTATATTTACTATTCTATTATAAGCTCATAACAAATTAACTTTGATTGCATACAAAACTCAATAATTTTGCTTCTCTGCCACACATATTTTAGGCTATTGATTTTATAATTTATGTGTTCTTATATTGTGTATCCAGTAACAAATTATTGTAGTTGTAGTTATTTTTACTGCTTGATTTTGAACTTTTTTTTTTGAGACAGAGTCTCACTACATCGCCCTTGGTAGAGTGCTGTGGCGCCATAGCTCACAGCAACCTCAAACTCCTAGGCTTAAGTGATTCTCTTGCCTCAGCCTCCCAAGTAGCTGGGATTACAGGCATCTGTCACAATGCCTGGCTATTTTTTTGTTGCAATTGTTTAGTTGGCCTGGGCCAAGTTCGAACCCACCAGTTTTGGTGTGCTACAGGTGCCTAGCCAATTTTTAACTTTTATATCAGAATTGAAAGTAATTTATGTGCCATCATTACAATAAGATGGAACTTTGACTTTGACTATATATATTTACCTTTACTAGTGAGGTTTATACCTTTTTTTTTTTTTTGCAGTTTTTTTGGCCAGGGCTGAGTTGGAACCCGCCGCCTCCAGCATATGGGGCCAGCACCCTACTCCTTTGAGCCACAGGTGCTGCCCAGGTTTATACCTTTTTATGTCTTTATGTTGTTTATTAGTGTTCTTTTATTTCAGTTTGACGAAATCCCTTTAGCATTTTCTTCTAAGGCATGTCTAGTGGGGATGAAATCCTGCAACTTTTGCTTTGGGGAAAGTCTTCATCTCTCTTTTCTTTCTTTCTTCCTTCCCTCCCTCCTCCCTTCCTTCTCTCCCTCCTTCCTTCTCTTCCTCCCTCCCTCCTTTCCCTCCTTCTTTCTTTCTTTCTTTTTTTGTTGTTAGTCTCACTCTGTTGTCCTGGCTAGAGTGCTTTGGCATCATAGCTCACAGCAACCTCGTGCTCCTCAAACTAGCTCACAGCAACAATCTTTCTTGCCTCAGCCTCCTGAGTAGTGGGACTATAGGCACCCACCACAATGCCTGGCTAGTTTTTCTATTTTTAGTAGAGGTGGGATGCTATACTTGCTTAGGATAATCTGAAATTCCTGAGCTCAAGCAATCCACTTACTTCAGCCTTCCAGAGTGCTGTGATTACCAGTGTGAGCTATGGTGCTGGCCTCGCTTTCATTTCTGACAGACAGTTTTGCTAAGTATAATTTTCTTGGTGTTATATTTTTCCTTTCACAAATTTGAATATATCATCCTGGTCTATAAGGTTTCTGTTGAGAAATCATACCATGGCTCCTTTTCATGTGATGAATTGCTTTTCTCTTGCTGCTTTCAAAATTTTCTCTTTATCTTTGACTTTTGACAATTTCATTATAATGTGGCTTTGTATAAACATTTTTGGGTTCAATCTGTTTGGGAATTGGGCCTCATGAGTCTAGATTTTCATGTCTCTTCCCAAATTTCAGAAGTCTTCAGTCATTATTTCTTTAACTAGACTTTTTCCTTTTCTCTCTTTTTCTTCTCCTGGAATTTTATGATGTGTATTTGTTTTCCTTGTTGGTTTCCCTTAAATCTTGTAGACTTTCTTACCTCTTCTTCATTTTTTTCTTTTTGTTCTCTCCCATATAACTTCCTTCTTTCTTTCTTTTTCTATTTTATTTTGTTTTTTTAGAGACAGAGTATCACTTTGTCACCCTTGTTAGAATGCTGTGGTGTCACAGCTCATAGCAACCTCTAGCACTTGGGCTTAGGCAATTTTCTTGCCTCAGCCTCCCAAGTAGCTGGGACTATAGATGTCTGCCACAACACCTGGCTATTTTTTTTGTTGTTGTTGTTGTTGCAGTTTGGCCTGGGCCAGGTTCAAACCCTCCACCCTCAGTACGTGGGGCTGGTGGGTGCCCTACTCATTGAGCCACAGGCTTTGCCCTCTTTTTTTTTGTTTTATGAGACAGAGTCTCACTATATTGCCCTTGGTAGGGTGCCATGGTGTCACAGCTCACAGCAACCTCAAACTCTTAGGCTCAAGCAATTCTCTTGCCTCAGCC
>NW_003852483.1:3541234-3542442 GCF_000181295.1 Otolemur garnettii | reverse complement strand
CAACCTCCAACTCCTGGGCTCAAGAGAGTCTCTTGCCTCAGCCTCCCAAGTAGCTGGGACCACAGGCTTCCGCCACAATGTCTGGCTATTTTTTGGTTGCAGCTGTCATTGTTGTTTTGGCAGGCCGAGGCTGGATTTGAACTCGTCACCTCAGGTTTATGTGGCTAGTGCCTTAGCCACATGAGCCACGGGCACCGAGCCTAGGCTCTGTCTTAAACAAACAAAAAAAAGTTTATTGCTACTGTTTCTTTGTTGAACTTCTCATTTTGTCTACCTATTTTTTCCTAATATTACTTAGTTGTATATCCATATTTTCTTGTAGTTCATAAAACTTCTTTAGGAGGATTATTCTGAATTCTTTGTCAGTGAGGTCATAGACCTTCCCTTTCTTTAGAATCATTTATTGGAGCTTTATTAGTTTCCTTTAATGGTGTCATGATTTCCCAATGCTCGTATATTTGCTTTGGTTTCTATACAGTTGAGGAAGTGACTAACTCTTCTAGCCTTTTTGGATTCACTTTGGCAGAGATAGACCTTAACTATTCTGTTTACCTTGGGGTTCTGGACAGACTAGTTGGTAGTGTCCTTGGGCAGGGAAGGCTTGTTGTCGAGTTCCCTAGTTGGACAGGATCACTATCTATGCTCTGAGCTTGGGAGGGACTGCTGGCTGGACTCTCTGCATTCTGGTGCATCTGTCAGCTGGGCTTGCAGTCATGCAAGGCTGCTGGATGGGCTCTGAGTTCAGGCAGATTAGTAGCTCGGCTCGCTGATTGGGTAGTGCCACTGACTGGGCTCCACAGTTGCCTCTGATCATAGGCTGTGCTGCTTGACAAGGTGATGGCACTGATTGGACTTTATGGTTGGGTGGGGTGTCTCAGATTCACTCCTGGGTTCTGAGGTTTTTATAAAGGTGTTCTTACCTGTGGGTAGTTGCTAGTTTAGTTTTTTGTGTGGAATATTAAAACTGCCATCTTGCTGATATCACTATCTTCAGTGTTTTGGATTTCAGCCATTCTAAGAGGTATAGTATATAGTATCTTGTTGTTTAGTTTAATTATTGTTTTACTTTCCTAAAAATGTATACTATGAACATTTTTTATATGCTTAATTACTGTCTGTGTATCTTCTTTAGTAAACTGCTTTGACCGATTTTAAAATTGAGTTGTTTGTTGTCTTTTTATTGAATTTTTAGAGGTTTTTTTTTTTTT
>NW_003852483.1:3538503-3540080 GCF_000181295.1 Otolemur garnettii | reverse complement strand
GGCGCCTGTAGTCCCAGCTACTTGGGAGGCTGAGGCAAGAGAATCGCCTAAGCCCAGGAGTTGGAGGTTGCTGTGAGCTGTGATGCCATGGCACTCTACTAAGGGCAATAAAGTGAGAGACTCTGTCTCTCAAATAATTTTTTTAAAATTTTGATTAGCAACTCTTCCTTAATGGGAAATAAAGGGAAGCCAAGTATATGTGTTTTATAGTGTGCTTTTCATGGGATAATTCTTTTATCCTGTGGACAGTCTAATGTTTAGTCATATGACCAGTGACCAGGGGTCCCTCATATAGGAGTTTTTTTTTTTTTTTTTTTTAGAGACAAGAGTCTCACTTTGTCACCTTTGGTAGAGTGCTGTGGATTCATAGCTCATAGCAACCTCCAGTTCTTGGGCTTAGGAGATTCTCTTGCCTCAGCCTCCCAAGTAGCTAGGACTACAGGTGCCCACCACAATGCCTGGCTATTTTTTGTTCTGGTTTGGCTGTGGCCAGATTTGAACCCACCACACTTGGTATATGGGGTCAGTGCCCTACTCACTGAGCCATAGGCACTGCCCTCACATAGGAAATTTTTTTATACAACCAGAAGATGCCTCTGTGGTTCTTGTCTGATCTGTGTCCAGTTTTTGCCTTCCGACTATTTCTATGGTGCTGGGAACCCACCTGTGTTCTCAGTGTCCTTAAGAAAACCTACCCTGGGGAAGCCATTCATTTTTCAGATGAAAGACACAAATTTGACACTATACTATGAAGGAAATAAGTTCAAAATTCATTACTCACATATACCAGGGAGGGAGGGGACAATGAATTTGGAGGGCAATCCTTGTCTCTGGATCATGCAGGGATGAAGAGTCAGGCAGAGAAAGAAAGAGCATGTTGCCTAATAGTATATATTAGGAACTATGGTAAGGATAACTTTATGTTTTGGGGCAAACACTTGAACGTTCTACTTAAAAAAAGCAGCAGGAAAAAATGAGGATCCCAGTTTACTAGGCAGGAGAGCTACCTCTTAGTTCTTTAGAAATATACCCTTGCTTTATGCATATTAGTTGAGATCACATTAAATGCCCTAAAGAGCTGTCATCAGTCTCCATTTGGCTCTAAAGAGAAAGGGATACACACATTGTCTGCCTAGGGAGCTAATTCTCTGTAGTTAAAATAGCCAAACTATGTAGATCTTTATGTTTACAGTATAACTGTGGAGATATGAAATGAACTCAGTGGATAAAATGCACTTTATTTAAAACAGAGAAGTATTTCTTAGGGAAACAATAAAATCAAGAATGTTATAGTAATTTTATGAGCCATCTAGGCATAATTACTTAGTAGTAAAAATAGAATATTCCATAATGCTCTCAGTTTTCATTAAATATTGGTTTGTGTGGCATTATTTTTGTTTGTTTTAGTTAAAACAAAGTCTTTAAAATCAACATCCCATATCTGTTAGTATGTAAGTGGAAACTTTTGTAATAAAGGAAATTTATGTGCAAAAAGGAAAAAAAGAAAGAAATGGTATTTTACCAGTCTTCTCTTTAAGAATCCTGGTATATGGCTTGGCGCCTGTAGCTCAACCGGC
>NW_003852483.1:3517248-3538194 GCF_000181295.1 Otolemur garnettii | reverse complement strand
TTTTTTTTTTTTTTTTGAAACAGAGTTGGTAGAGTGCCATGGCATCATAGCTCACAGTAACCTCAAACTTTTGGGCTTAAGTAATTCTCTTGCCTCAGCCTGTGAAGTAGCTGGGACTACAGAATCCTGCCACAATGCCCGGCCATTTTTTGGTTGTAGTTGTCATTGTCATTTAGCAGGCCTGGGTCAGGTTTGAACCATAAGCCCCGGTTTATGTGGCTGGCACCCTAACCACTGTGCTATGGGTGCCCAGCCCCCTCTATCATTTGAAACACTCAGATTTATCCACACTAAACCTCTAGAAATCCTTAAGTTATATTTTGAGATTTTTTTTTTTAAGAAAGAGTCTCACTTTGTTGCCCTAGATAAAGTGCAGTGGTATCACATGAGTTCACTGCAATTTCCCAAACTCCTGGGCTCAAGTGATCTTCCTGCTTTTAGCCTCCCCAATAGTTGGGACTACAGGTACCCACCAAAATGCCCAGGTAATATTTTCCTTCCTTCCTTCTTTCCCTCCCTCCCTCCCTCTTTCCCTCCCTCCCTTCTTTCCTTCCTTCCTTCCTTCCCCTCTCTTTTTTTCTTTCAGTAGAGATGGGGGGTCTCACTCTTGCTTAAGCTGGACTCATCCTCCTGACCTCAAGTAATCCACCACTTCAGCCTCTCAAAGTGCTAGAATTACATGCATGAGCCACCATGCTTGGCCTATATTTTATGTCTTTTACTTTATTACTGGTTTCTGCAGAGATTTATGCTGCTGGGCTTTTGTTCTAATAAGTTGTGACTCTTTTGTATCTATCTACTTCTCTCTCCCCCCCACCTTTTTTTTCCTAGAGTGGTAGTTTACCCTGTAACTTCAATTCTCTGATATATATGAGTTAACATACAGTTTCTTCCTGTGAGGATAGGAGTGATGACTTCCAACTAACTTATATGCTGGGCCAGAAACTTTATTTTTGAGGAATAATTTTATTGGTGATAAAATTCTTGGTTTTCAGTTTCTAAATTTCAGTACTTTGAATACACCATTGCAGTATCTTCTGGCTTCTATGATTTCTGATGATAGGTCAGTTGCCAACTTTATTAAGGATCTGTTATACAAGTCAATTCACTCTTGCTGCTTTTAAGATTATTTGTCATTGGAATCCAATAGTCCGATTATAACATGTCTTGTGTGATTCTCATTCAGTATATCTTATCTGATTCTTGTTGAGCTTCTTGAATATGTAGATTCATGTCTTTCATCAAATTTGGGAAATTTTAAGTCATTATTTCTTTCAATACTTTTTCTACCCTTTTCTCTCTTTTCCTTGTGAGAATCCCAGTATACATGTTAATTTGCTTGATGGTGTCCTAAATGTATCTGAAGTTTTGCTACTTTTTCCTCATGTTTTCTTTCTGTTCCTCAGACTGGGTATTATCTTATCTCAAGTTTTCTGACTCTTCATTCTGCCTGTTCAAATCTGCAATTGAACCCTCTCCAGTGATTTTTAAAATTTCAGTTATTGTACTTTTCAGCTCCAGAATTTTTCGTTTCTCTTTGTAATTTCTAATTATTTGTTGATATTTTCTATTTGATGGGACATCATTTTAATATTAACTTTTAGTTTTTTAGACAGTTTTCTTTGTGTCCTTAAGCATGTTTAAAATAGCTTGTTTAGCTCAGGCATGGTGGCTTATGCCTGAAATTCTAGTACTTTGAGAAGCCAAGATGGGTGGATCACTTGAGGCCAGGAGTTTTAGAGCAGCCCAGACAACATAACAAGGTGTCATCTCTACAAAAATTAAAAAATTAGCTGGTTGGAACAGTACATGCCTATAGTCCAGGCTACTTTGGAGACTAAGGTGGGAAGATTGCTTGAGTGATCCTCAGTAGACCATTGGAAAAACCAATTCCTTTAAAGAGACACATAAGTTAAACATAAGTCTGAAAATATATTTGCATAATATGAAATAATCTCAATTATATATGAAAATGCATTCAAAATACCATAAATCATTAACTAAACATATAGTTAGTTATGTTTATTTATTTATTTATTTTTTTGTAGAGACAGAGTCTCACTTTATCACCCTTAGCAGAGTGCCGTGGCATCACACAGATCACAGCAACCTTAAACTCCTGGGCTTAGGCAATTCTCTTGCCTTAGCCTCCCAAGTAGCTGGGACTACAGGTGCCCACCACAATGCCCGGCTATTTTTTTGTTGCAGTTTGGCTAGGGCTGGGTCTGAACCTGCCACCCTTGGTATATGGGGCTGGCGCCCTGCCCACTGAGCCACAGGTGCTGCCCTATGTCTGGGTTTTCCTATTATTCATTTTGTTTTCCATCACCTTTTACTGGATAATTGGTAGCAGGCTTCTAAATTTAAGAAAAACTTAAAATTGAGAAAACTTTATCCAATATTTGTGCATGTGTATAAATACATTAACATTGCTGTGATTTAATTTTAGCAGCAGGACACCTTGTTCAAGGTTGAGAGAGGTAACATTACTTGAAAACTAATAATCTGAAAGTCAGTCAGGAGGAGGATTCTCCTGAAAATTTGTCTCAAACGGCAGAAACCCTTTTTTCACCTCTAGCCTGCTACTTATTCTTCCTTTCATTCCATGATGAGTTCTATTCTGAACTGTTGTTACCCTATTTGTTAACAGAGAAGCAGAAGGGGGAGAACTCAGTCAACTAAGAACTCTAGATCTAGTCTCAGCTACAGCATTGCCTGGTGATATTGGACAAAATAAAGATGTCATTTGCTTCATTTTTTCTCACCTCAGGATAGGGATGACAGTACTTCTGCTGACATCACAGTTTTTTTTCCATGAAAAGTCAAATGAATAATGAATAAATACAAAGAATAATTGTGTTACTTGAGGATTATATACATAGTATTTATTATTCTATCTTTCCCTCATAAGATAGATGAATTCCTTATGGTATCTAGCTTTCGCAGGGTCCCAGTGATTCCACCTCCCAAGATCCATACCCCTGTGAGGTACTTTCTGCGTTGTTCTGTGTGATCAATAGAATATGGTAGGAGAGATGACATATCATTTGCAGAGATTGGGCTATAAAAGACACTGTTGCTTGTAACTGAATAGGTTCGTTTGCCAGTTTGCAGATTTTGGGGATGGAGCAGAGAAAGAATTTAATATTACTAAGGTAGCCAGATCAGTAGATGAGATGTTTCTGTTTTGCTTATGCTTTCTCTCACTTTATACAGGAAGAAGCCAGCAGCCATTTCATTAACAATCCTGTGTAGAAACCTATGTGATGAGGATTTGAGGTCTCTTGCCAATAGCATGTGAATGAGCTTGAAGTGGCTATTTATTAGAAGCAAATCTCCTAACTCTTGTCAAGCTATCAGAAGATTGTAGCCCTGGCCAACATCCTGATGAAGTCTCATAAGAGATGCTGAGTCAGAAGGACCCAGATAAGTCATTCCAAGATTTCTGACTCCAAGATGTTAGTGAATTAATAAATGTTTGTTTCTTTCAGTGGCTAAGTTTTGGCATAATTTTTTATATAGCAATAGGTAACTAATGTATTCCTCAGGTACAAAGTATATGTATTTGCCCATGGAATCTAGCCAGTGTTGGTCAAATGGAGGATACTCAATTCAACGAATAGCTAAAAACAAAAGTGGAGGTAAAAGGAAGAATAACAGGAAAGCAGAATGTGTGCACACTCGCCATTAATTCTCAACTTAGGAGGTAGCAGTTTTGCACAGTTGGCCACAATAACACCATAAAAATCTTTTCTCTAACTTTCATGACCTGAGAGCCAATGTACTTTGAGGTGTGACAATGTTATAACCATAACAGGTTTATTTGCCTGATGTGCAGCAAGTGAATACACCAAGATACTGGGGATACTGAGAATATAAAAGAAATAGGGTGTCTAAATGTGGAGATGGAAGGATACCTCAAATACACTTCTCTGAGAGGTGTGAGGATAGGGGTTGTAGAAGATCTGGATGATGACCAGCTGATTGGAGGGCTAAAGTATAGGGACTGCTGATTTGTTGAGAAGAGAGGGATGAAGTCATGAGGCAGGGAAGTGAAGAAACCACATTCTTGGGTTACGGTTTTTTTTTTCGGGGGGGGTGCCTTTCAGACTGGTTGGTGTACACCATTCCACTGGAATTCAAGGTCTGAAAAACTACTTAAGCAATGTTTGAGCAAAAGTGTGGTTGTTTTAGCAACTGAGAGCCTACCTAGAGGAATAATGTAGAAGCAGGTGGTCAGCACACTATGTGACTCTCAGTCAGTTAACAGCTGCAGTGAAGTGGATTGAAGTGAACCAGTGTACTCTGGTTAATGTCTGGCTGTAATTCTGCTGAAAGCTTGGCTAGCAATCTTATTAACATTGTGAGGGGAAGGCTGGGCATGGTAACTCATGCCTGTAATCCTAGTACTCTGGGAGGCTGAGGTGAGTGGATTGCTTGAACTCACAATTTTGAGAGCAGTCTGAGCAAGAGCAAAGACCCTGTCTCTAAAAAATAGCCAGGAGCTGTGGCAGGTGCCTGTAGTCCCAGGTACTGGGAAGGCTGAGGCAAGAGGATCATTTGAGCCCAAAAGTTTAGGGTTATTATGAGCTATGAGGCCACAACACTCTACCTACACAACAAAGTGAGACTGTTTCAAAAAAACAAAACAAAACAAAAAAAACATTATGAAGGAAGTTACAACCTGAGCCATTGGTTTAATTGTGCTCTGCCTTCTTCCTCTCTTTTTAAAAAGTCACCACTTTATTGATTGAAACGCAAAAAGATGTATGTAATTAATATCTATAACCTGATGAATTTGTAGGTAAGTACATACCCATAAAACCACCCATAACCTGCCTCTGTGAATGTAATTCTATGTCTGATCATCTGGTTATGGCAACTTTTTGAAGTGACAGATAATTTCAGAAGCCCAATTGTGAAAAAACATGATAATCTCAAAATGAGGAGATGGCCATTGTATCTGGCAATGTAACTGTCCACAACTTCCTCCCCACTTTTATTCAGGTCCTATTTACTGTCCTAGTATGTTATGTGATATGGGATTTGACTGCATGCAGTGTTAGAGCTGATGTCCTTCTGTTTGGTGCTGGAGCCTAAAGTCCAGAGAAAGGGCAGCTAGAAAGAAAGATGGATGATATTAAATGGGAAGAACAAGATGGAGCTAGAACCCACTGGCAGGAACCCATGAGAACAAGTGGAAACTCAAGTCCATTTTTTTTTTTTTTGAGACAGAGTCTCACTATGTCACTCTCATTAGAATGCTGTGGCATCACAGCTCACGGCAACCTCAAACTCTTGGTCTTAAGTGATTCTCTTGCTTCAGCTTCCCAAGTAGCTGGGACTATAGGTGCCCACCACAACACCTGGCTATTTTTTAGTTGTAATTGTCTTTGTTGTTTAGCAGACACAGGTGGGGTTTGAACCCACCAGCCCTGGTGTATGTGGCTGGCGCCCTAACCATTGAGCTACAGGCAGCAACCCATCAAATCCAAGTTGTCTTTGCCTGGGATGATGTGCTTGTACTGCAGAAGTCAGCCTCTTATCCACACTACTGGCCCAGAAGTTAGAGAAACTGAAGGAGGATCCAGGAGAAGGTGCTGCAGCAGACTGCCAGGCCACACCTCTTGCCAAAGAGGTGTGTCCACAGAGTTACAGAAAGGTACTGCTCTGTGCCTCTGCTCCAAATACTGAACTACACCTTCTCTGTGACTCATCCTTAACAGAAACATCTGGGAAAGGAAATTGTGGGGAATGTAGTTCAGCCTAGCCAAGTGGATACCTCACAAAGCTACTGTACCTAGCTCTACAAAGATTATACTAGACAAGGCCTAAATAAAATAAACCCATTAAAAATAGTTTAAAAAAATTTCAGATTAATATGAAGGTACGAGCCATTAGGTTACAATGTCATGTTTGTTAGGTAGGTCCCTGTTGTAGTTGTATCCCTCACCCAAGAGGTATGTCATATACCCTTACATTGTATCCACCCTCCTCCCCATTCCCCTCTCCTCCTTCCTGCTCCTTCCTGCCCTCAGTTTGAATTAAGTTAAATTTTTCTCTTGTGTATGTGTGTATTAGTTCATCTACTGGCGTCGTATTAGCATTGAATACATTGGTTACTTGTTTTTCCATTCTTGTGATACTTTACTAAAGAGAATGTTCCAACTCTATCCAGATACAAAAGATATAAAGTCTCCATCTTTGTTAATGGCTGAATAGTATTCCATGGCATGCATATACCACAGTTTTATTAATCCATTCATAGGTTGGATTGTTCCCATATCTTGGTGATTGTAAATTGAGCTGCGATAGACAGTTTAGTGTAAATATCCTTATGATAAAATGATTTTTTTTTCTTCTGGATAGATACTTAGTAATAGGATTGCAGGATCAAATGGAAGATCTATTACGAGTTCTTTGAGGATTCTCCATACTTCTTTCCAAAGAGGCCTTATTAGTTCTCAATCCCACCAGCAGTGTAAAAGTTTTCCCTTCTTTCTACATCTGCGCCAACATCTGCAGCTTTGGAACTTTGTAATGTGGTCTATTCTCATTGAGGTTAGGTGATATATGAAAAACAACTTTGACTTCACAAATCCATTGAAAAGAAACTGAAGACCCCCAGACCATACTTTGAGAACTACTATATTGAAGAAAAATGCATTGTTCTTGAATTTTGGTGAGGCACTGGAAGAAAAGTACAGATTGGAAGTGGTTGTTCTAAACTTCTGAGACAAAAGAGCTACAGAGCCTATGGGTGTCTACAGGTGAAGCTTTGGGGCAATGATCTGAATAATTTAAGTCCAAGCAACATGCTAATGGCCCCACTATTTGAGTAACTTAGACATTTCTCCCTAAGATTCCAAAAATTCAAACACTATTCTTTTTCATTTTGCCCTTATAGACACTACTAGTAGGAGATAAAAGAATGAAAGAGAAAGAGAGGAAGAACAGGGACAGGAAGAAAGAGAAATGAGGGGATGTCACCAGAACAAGCATCGTCTTCAGACCATCAAACCCACTTGTTGCAAAGAAGCGTGCTCAGTGGTTACATGCACAGACTCACATTCTCTTTAGGAGTAGTCACTGGCTCCGGAAGCAGTTTCCATGCATTTCTTGAAGTTATGGACCCAAATCCAAGAATTCCTGGGTGGGAGAAGTAAGCTTATTATGGACATTTGCACGTTTTCATCCCCTGGTCCATCTCTGGAGTGTGTAGTGGGAAAATGTAAAACCAAATTATTGCAACATTTACCAGTTTATCATTGATGTTTTCATGTGGCTTAAAATATTTTTGCACTTTTTTCAAATATTTCATTTTAAGTTAATTATAAGGCAAAACACTTTTCTCCCAGAAAACATGAGCATATTTATCAAGAGGCTAACTACTCTACTCTCTTCAAGATAATATAAATTCTTATAATACCATTTTTAGTAATTCCAAGTCTTTATTTGGAATTATAGTCCTCTAAAAGATAGACACTTTTCCCCCTCACCAATCCTTGGTTCTTAGCTCAGATTTTAGAAATATTTTGGAAAAGTACCAGCCTATGATACCAACTATCCAGACATTATTCAGACATAGCCACCATTTTTATGATCATTATCCTCTCATTGAACCTTCATGGAATGAAGAAAATGTCACTGTGTTTTCTTTCCTTTTTTAAGAAATGCAACATAGTTTTCTTTTAAATTAAAATTACAACCACTTTTTATATCATACACTTTCTGATTCTAAAACCATTGCATACTTATTTTGCCCAAATAGAATAATAAAGGACATTTAAAAAATTACCTACCTGTAAGCTTGCTACTAAATATATGTCTTCCAGTCATTTTTCTAGACCTTTCTATGTGCACAGTCTACACATATATGCATGCACATGACTTTTTTTGAGACAGCCTCTCAAGCTGTTGCCCTGGGTAGAGTGCTGTGACATCACAGCTCACAGCAACCTCCAACTCCTGGGCTTAAGCAATTCTCTCGCCTCAGCCTCCTATGTAGCGGGGAATATAGGTGTCTACCACAATGCCCCCAGCTGTTTTTTGGTTGTAGTTGTCATTGTTGTTTGGCAGGCCTGGGCTGGATTCAAACCTGCCAGCTCCAGTGTGTGTGACTGGCACTTTATCCACTTGAGCTACAGGCGCCAAGCCATGCACATAACTTTTATTTTTATTTATTTATTTATTTTTGAGATAGGGTCTCATCAAATTGCCTTTGGTAGAGTGCTGTGGCATCACAGCTCACAGCAACCTCAAACTCTTTGGCTTAAGTGATTTTCTTGTCTCTGCCTCCCAAGTAGACACCTACCACAATGCCTGGCTTTTTTTTTTTTTGTTGCAGTTGTCATTGCTGTTTAGCAGGCCTGGGCTGAGTTTGAACCTGCCAGCCTCAGTGTATGTGGTCAGCGCCCTAACCATGGAGCTGTAGGTGCTGAGCCTACACACATGACTTTTAAACAAAATTGAGTATTAAATCAAAGTATTGGGAAAATTCTGGGAAGATGGCTTACTGGTAGCAACCCTCAGCAGAGGCTCCTGCCTAGAAGGAGAAAACATGGATAGAATTGGACTCTATGAAGCCAAAGGTGGGGAGCTGAGTCAAGAGAGAAATTCGGTAAGCTGTAACTTCAAGGAAGAGCATTCAAGAAAACAAATTACAAGTACAAAGCCTATCAACTAAAAGATAGGAGACCCATCCCCCAAGCAGGAGGCCAGCTGCAGGCTGAGTGAGCAGGGAACAAAGACCTCTCATTTTACCTCACTGGAGAAAGCCACTAAAAACTAGGTCTCTTTCTCCAGGGAGGTCCCACTTATGAACCTAGACACCCACCTGCTAGACATAAACTTGAACAGATATTTTCCCCTACAAGTCCAAACTCTCAGTCCACCCTCCTCCCCTTGCATGGCAGTCTAAAGTTCTTCCCCCTGCAGAGCCTGGAGTGCTTGGTCTTTTCCTGAGAGATCTGTACATAGTGTGGACCGCCAACCATCAGGAATAAAATGAAATTGAAAACAAAAGAATCATTCAGAAGATCAATGAAACAAAAAGTTGTTTTTCTGAAAAGATTAATAATATTGATCAACCTCTGGCAATCTAATCAGAAACAGAAAAGTAAAATCTCTAATATTTTCTATCAGAAATAATAAAGGAGAAATAACAACAGACAACTCAGAAATTCAAACAATCCTCAGTGAGTACTACAAAAAACTCTATTCCCAGAAATATGAAAATCTGAAGGAAATGGACCAATACCTGGAAGCTCCATCACCTTCCTAGACTCAAGCAGAAAGAATTAGAAATCTTGAATAGACCTGTATCAATCACTGAAATAGTATCAACAACATGAAATCACCCAAAAAAGAGGAGTCCGGGACCAGATGGCTTCACATCCAAATTCTATCACATCTTTCAAGAGGGGCTAGTACCTATATTATACAACATTTTCCAAAGCATAGAAAAGGAAGAAATACTTCCCAACACATTATATGAAGAAAATATCACCCTGATACCCAAAGTAGGAAAGGATCCAGCAAAGAAAGAAAATTATAGACCAATATCATTTTTTCTTTTGAGACAGAACCTCAAGCTGTTGCCCTGGGTAGAGTGCCATGGCTTCACAGCTTACAGCAACCTCCAACTCCTAAGCTTAAGTGATTCTCTTGCCTCAGCCTCCCAAGTAGCTGGGACCACAGGCACCTACCACAACACCCAGCTATTTTTTGGTTGTAGTTGTCATTGTTGTTTGAAAGGTCCAGGCTGGATTCGAACCCACCAGCTCTGGCATATGTGGCTGGCACCTTAGCTGCTTGAGCTACAGGCACCAAGCCATAGACCAATATCATTAATGAATATTTATGCAAAAATATTCAATAAGATCTTAGCAAACATAATTCAACAACATCAAAAAAATTATATACCATGATCAAGTTGGTTTTATTCCAGGGTTACAGGGTTGATTCAACATATGCAAATCTATAAATATAATACATCACATAAATAAAATAAACAACAAAGACCATATGATTCTCTCAATTGATGCAGAAAAAGCTTTAGATAATATCCAGCATCCTTTCATGATCAGAACACTTAAGAAAATAGGCATAGAGGAGACATTTCTTAAACTGATAGAGGCCATCTGCAGCAAAACCATAGCCAATATCATATTGAATGGTATAAAATTGAAAACATTTCCACTCAGATCAGGAATGAGGCAAGGATGCCCACTGTCTCCATTGCTATTCAGCATAGTAATGGAAGTCTTAGCCATTGCAATCAAGCAAAAAAAGGTGGTCAAGTATCCAGATAAGGTCAGAGGAGATCAAACTTTCACTCTTCACTGATGACATGATCCTATACCTGGAAAATCCCAGGGACTCAACTTCAAAACTCAAGTAATACAGCAGTGTCTCAGGATAGAAACTCAATACTTATAAGTCAGTAGCTTTTATATATGCCAACAATAGTCAAGCTGAAAATGTAGTCAAGGACTCTATTCCTTTTACAGTAGTGCCAAAGAAGATGAAATATTTGGGAGTTTACCTAACAAATGGCATGAAATATCTCTATAAAGAGAACTATGAAACTCTGAGAAAAGAAATAGCTGAAGATGTTAACAAATGGAAAAACATACCATGCTCATGGCTGGGAAAAATCAACATTATTACAATGTCTATACTATCAAAAGCAATCTACAGATTTAATGCAATCCCTATTAAAGCACCATTGTCATACTTTAAAGAACTTGAAAAAATAGTACTTCGTTTCATATGGAATCAGGATAAACCTCAAATAGCAAATACATTACTCAGAAATAAGAACAAATCAGGAGGTATTATGTTACCAGACTTCAGTCTATACTATAAATCTTCAGTGATCAAAGCAGGATGGTACTGGCACAAAAACAGAGTGGTAGATTTATGGATCAAAATAGAGAACCAAGAGATGAACCCAGATACTTATTGTCATTTGATCTTTGATAAGCCTATCAAAAGTATTCAGTAGGGGAAAGACTTCCTATTTAACAAATGGTGCTATCCAGCATCCTTTTTTAATTAGAACACTGAGGAGTATAGGCATAGGTGGTACATTTCTTAAACTGATCGAAGCTATCTATGACAAAAAACCCACAGTTAGTATTTTACTGAATGTAGTAAAACTGAAAGCTTTTCCCCTTAGAAGTGGAACCAGACAAGGTTGTCCTCTGTCACCATTACTATTCAACATTGTGCTGGAAGTTTTAGCCAATACAATTAGATAAGACAAGAAAATAAAGGGCATCCAAATGAGAGCAGAGGAGGTTAAACTCTCCCTTTTTGTTGATGATATGATCATATACCTGGAGAACCCCAAAGACTCAACCACAAGACTCCTGGAAATCATCAAAAAACACAGTAATGTCTCAGGATATGAAATCAATGTCCACAAGTCACTTGCTTTTGTATATACCAACAATAACCAAGATGAGAGGTTAATTAAGGACACAATTCCGTCACCATAGCCCCGAAGAAAATGAAATACTTAGGAATATACCTAACAAAAGAGGTGAAGGACTTCTACAAAGAGAATTATGAAACCCTAAGAAAGGAAATAGCAGAGGACATCAACAAATGGAAGAACATACCATGCTCATGGCTGGGAAGAATCAACATTGTTAAAATGTCTATACTTCCCAGAGTAATTTACCAATTCAATGCCATCCCTATTAAAATACCAACATCCTACTTTCCAGACTTGGAAAAAATGATTCTGTGTTTTGTATGGAACCAGAAAAAACTCCGTATAGCTAAGGCAGTTCTTAGTAACAAAAATGAAGCCAGGGGTATCACTATACCAGATTTTAGGCTGTACTACAAGGCCGAGTGGTCAAGACAGCATGGTACTGGCACAGAAATAGAGACAGATATTTGGAATTGAATAGAAAACCTGCAAATGAAACCAACAACTTACAGCCACCTAATCCTTGATAAACCAAACAAGAGCATTCACTGAGGGAAAGACTCCCTATTTAATAAATGGTGCTGGGAGAATTGGATATCTACATGTAAAAGACTGAAACTGGACCCACACCTTTCTCCACTCGCAAAAATTGATTCAAGATGGATAAAGGACTTAAATCTAAGGCATGAAATGATAAAAATCCTCAAAGAAAGGATTGGAAAAACACTGGAAGATATTGGCCTGGGGAAAGACTTTATGAGGAAGATTCCAGGGCAATAGCAACAGCAGCAATACTAAACAAATGGGATCTTATGAAACTGAAAAGTTTCTGTACAGCAAAGGAGACAGTAACCAGAGCAAATAGACAACCTATTCAATGGGAAAGGATATTTGCATATTTTGAATCAGACAAAAGTCTAATAACCAGGATATATGCAGAACTTCAATTAATCTATAAGAAAAAAACCAACAACCCCATACATCAATGGGGAAGAGACATGAAGAGAATCTTCTCTAAAGCCGATAGACAAATGGCTACTAAGCTATGAAAAAATGCTCATCATCCCTAATTATCAAAGAAATGCAAATTAAAACCACCCTGAGGCTTGGCGCCTGTGGCTCAAGTGGCTAAGGTGCCAGCCACATACACCTAAGGTGGCGGGTTTGAATCCAGCCCAGGCCTGCCAAAACAACAATGACAGCTGCAACCAAAAAATAGCCGGGCATTGTGGTGGGTGCCTGTGGTCCCAGCTACTTGGGAGGCTGAGGCAGGAGACTTGCTTGAGCCCAGGAGTTGGGAGGTTGCTGTGAGCTGTGATGCCACTGCACTCTACCTGGGGGGATAGCCTGAGGCTCTGTCTCAAAAAAAAAAAAAAATACAAAACACCCTGAGATATCATCTAACTCCAACGAGAATGGCCTGTATCACAAAATCTCAAAACTGCAGATGCTGGCACAGATGTGGAGAGAAAGAAATACTTTGCACTGCTGGTGGGACTGCAAACTAATACAACGTTTTTGGAAGGAAGTATGGAGAAACCTTGAAGAACTCAACCTAGGCCTCCCGTTTGATCCTGTAATCTGATTATTGAGCATCTATCCAGAAGGAAAAAAAAAAACTTTTATTATAAAGACACTTGTACTAGGCTGTTTCTTGCATCCCAATTTACAATTGCTAAAATGTGGAAACAGCCTAAATGTCCCTCAACCCAGCAATGGACAGATAAGCTGTGGTATATGTATACCATGGTATATTATTCAGCCATCAAAAACAATGGAGTTTTTACAGCATTTGTACTAACTTGGATGGAGGTGGAACACATTATTCTTAGTGAGGCATCATAGTAATGGAGAAGTAAGAATCCTATGTATTCAACTTTGATATGAAGACAAATTAATGACAATGACATGGTGGGGCATGGGGGAAGGAGAGACCAGACAGAGAAGGACAGAGGGGGTTTGGGCAAGGAAAATAAAAAGGAAGAAAATAATGACTAATTCTCATATAAATTGTATTGAATTTTCACCAAAGTACATTACTTAAACATCAATTTTTAATTCAACACGTTAATATGTTGTTTATCATATTGCATCCTCATTTATAAGTGAAATAGGTTTGTAATTTCCCCTTTATAATAATATATTTTCTCCAATTTTAATATCAGGTGTATCCAGATTCAGTAGAATGATTTTGAATTATTTTTCTATTGTTTATAAGATTTGGCATGATATGTTTTTTTGAAATCATCTTTTACTTTTATTTATAAATATTAGTTGTCTATTTTTTTGAGACTTTGAAAAAAAATAAGAAGAAGTTAACTGATCAAAGTATTCTATAATAGACATACTTCTATCTGACAATGTGAATGTTACTTTCTTTGCATTATTAATATTATTCCTTAATATTTCATTGCAGCCATTGTCTGATTTCTTTTCTGAATGTATTTATCTTCATTTGTTCTTTATGAGGTTTTTGTTCTCAGTCCTTATGTTAAATATTGGTATTGTCATTAAATTTAGCCTTTTTAATTCTGTGAAGGCAAAAGTGGAAACCTAATATACACATGTATAAGTAAAAAAAAAAAAATAAAAACAAAAGAAAAAAAAAAAACCAAATGGTGCTGGGTGAACTGGCTGGTGACTTGTAAAAGACTGAAACTGGAACCCCACCTTTCACCATTAACAAAAATTGATTCTCACTGATAAAAGATTTAAATTTAAGAGATGAAACTATAAAAATAGTAGAAGAGAGTGCAGGGAAAACACTTGAAGAAATTGGCCTGGGAGAATATTTTATGAGGAGGAACCCTCAGGCATTTGAAGCAACACTAAAAATACATTACTGGGATCTGATCAAACTAAAAAGGTTTTGCACAGCCAAGAGCACAATAAGTAGGGCAAACAGACTACCTTCTGAATGGGAGAAGATTTTTGCAGGTTATGATTCTGACAAAGGTCTGATAACTAGAATCTATAGAGAACTCAAGATAATCAGTAAGAAAAGAACAAATAATCCCATTTCTATGTGGGCCAGAGACTTGAACAGAAACTTCTCTGATGAAGACAGGTGCATGGCCTACAGACACATGAAAAAAATGCTCATCATCCTTAATCATCAGAGAAGTACAAATCAAAACCACTCTGAGATATCATCTAACTCCAGTAAGATTGGCCCACATCACAAAATTCCAAAACTACAGATGTTGGTGTGGATGTGGAGAGAAGGGAATGCTTCTACACTGCTGGTGGGAATGCAAGCTAATACAACCTTTTTGGAAAGAAGTTTGGAGAATACTCAAGGATCTAAAAGTAGACCTACCATTCAATCCTGCAATTCCTCTACTAGGTATATACCCAGATGATCAAAAATTATTTCACAACAAAGACATTTGCACCAGAATGTTTATTGCAGCCCGATTCATAATAGCCAAGACATGAAAACAGCCCAGGTGCCCATCCACTCATGAATGGATTAACAAATTGTGGTATATGTGCACCATGGAATACTATGCAGCCATAAAAAGATGGAGACTTCACTACTTTTACGTTTACCCAAATGGAGCTGGAACATATTTTTCTCAGTAAAGTATCTCAAGAATGGGGGAAAAAAGTATCCAATGTACTCAATACTACTATGAAATCTTTATATAATAACCTACACATTCATATGAATGGCAAAACATAACTATAGCCAGAAAGTAGAAGGGAAGAGAGGAGAGAGGGGAGGGGAGGGGGATATGGGAGGAGGGAGGGTATTTGGGGGAGCCTCACATAATGTGTATGATGCAATGGTACATTTCAAAACTATTAAGAAATGAGTATAATTGTGATGGATGTGTTCCTTAGTTCAATGTAAGAATTTCGCATTGTATATCAAAGTGGTACACTGAACCCCATAAATGCATCAATATATAAAGTTATGATTTAATAAAAAAATAAAATTAATAAAAATAAATAAAGTATTGATAAGCCAAGGGCACCAGCTTAAAGTATCTCAGAGTTGAAATTTTCCTTGCTTGGGAGAAGGAGCCGGTTTGTATCTCTGTGTGGTGTTTGGGCTAAGGAATGACTCTAGTTTTGCTTCATGTACTTCAGCCTATGAGAGTCTCCCTGTAGGGGGATCTGATGCTGCCCAAAGGTAAAGCAGCTTTGAGTCCCAGTGTGTCTGTGAAGGGCACTGATCAGCTGGGTTTGAGATGTTTGGTTTCGTCCATCGATTGTCTACCAGGAGGAAGGGAGACCTGTGCCTGCTCCAGCTGCTGGCTGCACAGGGCTGGGCACTTAGCCTCAGAAGGTGGTGGAGCTCAGAGAGCACTAATGGGTCCAGGAAAAAGGATCTAAACAGAGGAGAAGCAGGCTCAGAACACCTTCTGTACAGGTTTCTGTTAGCAGAGCTGACAGCACTCTCAGGGGAACTAGTAGGGAGAAGGGGAGAGAAAAATAAGAAAGAGGAGGAGAAAGAGTGACTGAGAAAACTCATATGGTATATGAGTTGTGTGTGTGTATGTAGTAGTATATGTGAGTGGTGTGTGTGTGGGTGTGTGGTGTTTAATACAACAGTGTTAACCATATTTGATTCTCCTGCATACTCTTGTGTGTGTGTAGGGATGGGTGCCCACATACTTCCATGTGTCGGAAGTCTTTTCTGAAGTGTTTAAGAATACATTGCAGAGATGATGCCCTTTCATCTCAGCATTTTACTGTGCATACCTGAAATCCAAGAATATTCTCTTTTATAATAGTGTAACTTTCTGAAGTAGGAAAATAACATTGATATAATGCTATTATCTCATTTACAGACTTTGTTCACATTTTTCCAGGTGTCCCAATAATTTTCTGATCCAGGAACATTTAGGTGTCATGACTCCTTGGTCTCCTCTAATTCAGGCTAGTTCCTCAGTCCTTTTTTTAAAATCTTCCCATGGCCTTGACAGTTGTGAAGAGTAGTAGTAGTTACTGTGTTGAATATTCCTCACAATGGTTTTGTCTGATGGCTCAGATACAGTTCATGCATTTTTGGCAGAGATACAACAGAGCAGGGCCATGTCCAGTCAGGAGACCTAGTATTGATTTGACCTGTTGCTGGTGATGATAATGTTGAGTATTTGGTGAAGGTGATCCCTGCCAGCTTTCTCCACTGTAAAGTTCCTATTCCTCATTTTGTCATTAATAAGAATCTTGTGAGGTGGGACTTTGAGACTATGCAAATATCCTGACTCTTGGGATACTTTTGCCCATTAATTTTAGCATCTATTGATGATTCTTGGCTAAAGTAATCACTGCAGTGGGGGGTGCCAAGTGGTGATTTCTAATTCTGTCATTCCTTCTGTGTCTATGAGTTGATGTTCCACTGCAGAGAGCTGCCCCTTCTCTCCTAATTATTTACCCCTACTTGTGTGGGCAAATGGATGCCTGCTCTATGCTATGGGTTATAACCTGATGGTTAAGATCGTTTCCAGATCTTAAAGGAAACACATCCTTGTTGTGGGCTTAACTGTGTCCCCGAAACTTCTGTGTTGAACTCCTAACCGTCAATAACTGAGAACATGATATATTTGGAGAGTGGGTCTTTAAGGAGGTGACCAAGGTAATGTGAAATCCAGGGGGTGGGCCCCAACTCAACCTGACCGGTATGTTACAAGGAGATGAGGACTCAGACACACATGGAGGATGGACATGTGAGGACACAGGGAGAAGATGGCTGGCTATTCACTGAGGAGAGAGGCCTCAGGAGAAGCCATCTGTATTGATACCTTGATCTTGGATGTCCAGCCTCCAAAATGTGACAGTAGTTTTTTGTTGCTTCTACTCTAAGGCTGTCACTACTTTGTTATGGTGGGCTGAGCAGACTGATGAGATCCCTTGCAGAAATTACACTGTCCCTTCTCCCTGCTTCAGGAAATTATTCCAAACGTCACCTCTGGGCGCCTTTTGCAGGTGGCTCCTGGATCCTTTTGATGAATCTCCAATCTTTTTTTATTTTTGGAGATAAGATCTCGCTCTGTCACCCAGGCTAGAGTGCTGTGGCTGTCACAGCTCACTACAACCTCAGACTCTTGCACTCAAATCATCCTCCCACCTCAGCCTCCTGGGTGGCTGGGACTACAGGCTCTTACCACAATGCTCAGCTAGTTTTTCTATTTTTAGTAGAGACAAGGTCTTGTTCTTGCTCAAGCTGGTCTTGAACTCCTGATTGCAACTCCTGTCTGGCTTCCCTCACTGGGCATAATGTTTTTAAAGTTCATTCATGCTGTAGCATGTATCAGAACTTCATTTCTTTTTATGGCTAAATCATAAATAACCCATTGTATACAGAAACAACATTGTGTTTATCTATTCATCTGTTCACGGACACTTGGGTTGTCTCTACCCTTTGGCTATTATTGTGAATAATGCTGCAATGAATGCTGGCATAAAAGTATCTCTTTAAGTCCCTGCTTTCAGACCTTTTGGGTACATAGTACATACCTAAGAGTGGAATTGCTGGGTCATGTCATATGATAATTCTGTTTAGTTTTTGAAGAACTACCAAACTATTTTCCGCAGTGCTGTACCATTTTATATTCCCACCAGGAATGTCTGTAAGTTCTGATTACTACACATCCTTGTCGAAAGTGACTTTTTCCCTTAGTCATTCTAATAGGTATAAAGTAATATCTCACTGTGGTTTTGATTTGCATTTCCCTAATGATTAATGATGTTGAGCATCTTTTCATGTGCTTGTTGGTCATTCATATATCTTCTTGGAGTACTGTCCATCTGAGTCCTTTGACAATGTTTTGAATGGGTCGCTGGCCTTCATGTTTAATTGTAGAAGTTCCTTATATATTTCCAATTCCCAACTGGGTCTCAAATGATACAATTTCTTTAAGAAGTAAATAGCAAGGAAAAAATGTAAATAAAATCCAGATATCAAATGCTTATGATATGATATGATTTACAAATATTTTCTTGTATTCTGTATGCTGTTTTTTCACTTTCTTGATAATAAGCCCTGATGCACAGGTCTTTAATTTTTATGACATCCAATTCTTTTATTTTTTTCTTTGGTTGCAGGTGCTTCTAGTGTCATGTCTAAGAATGCAGTGCCAAATACAAGATTATGAACATTTACCTCTTTGCTCTTTTATGAATATTTTATTAGATTTGTTAAATTCTTTTCTTTCTTTCTTTCTTTTTTTTTTTTTGCAGTTTTTGGCCGGGGCTGAGTTTGAACCCGCCACCTCTGCCATATGGGGCCGGTGCCTTACTCCTCTGAGCCACAAATGCTACCCTGTTAAATTCTTAAATTATAATTTTCCATTATATGAGTCAGGATAGGTTATATTCTTTTGCAGTAACAAACCCTGAAATCTCAGTAAATTAACCCAATAAAACTTACATGTTATTTAACATAGAATACAGTATGAATTAGGTAATTCTCCTTCATCTTGTAGCTACATGGAGTAAGAAAAGCCTATGAGAGATGTTTTTAAAGATTTCACCCATAAGTACATGATTTCACCTACTTTCCATGGGCTAGAACTCAGTCACATGGTTGCAACCTAACTGCAGTGGAGGCTGGGAAATGTAGTCTTTTTGTCTGCCCACTGACAATTTGAAGAAATTATTAGAAAATATCTTATCATTTTATTGAATATTTTATTTTTGTTTTTTGCCTCCTTGAAAATTATAAGATAACTCTATTCACTCATGTCATGAATACAAGGCAGTTTACTGGTATTAATTTTAACATTTTACAATTTATGTTAGTGGCTACTTTCTAGAGGGAAACTAAAACTCCTTCACACTAATAATGTTCTGTAGTTGAGAATCTGACAGTGACTTTGGGGAAGGAAAGTCTGTGAAGTGTCTGTAATGCCCTTGAGATGGCAGCCTGCTACCAGATAAAGAATGCAGAATGGCTTGGTTACTTTTGGCTCAGGAGTGTGCCCTTTCTAAATGTCTTTTGAAAACTGGAAGTAGAACAAAAGCAAAGAAAAAGACAGTGACAGCAGGGAAGAAAGAGAAGAGTGGAGGAAAGGGGAGGGGAAAAGAAAGGGAAAGGGCAGTCGGGGGTAGAGGGGACAGCTTAGGACTGTTCACTGGCTGCCATGTCTGTTCCACAGAGCGTCCCAGGCAGGAGAGAAGGGAGCAGTGCTGAGCCCTGAGATGTCACTGTGTATGTTGAGAGAAAGCTGCAATCAGACCTTGAGAACCTTGTAACAGTGTATTTGTCATTTTCAAAACAGAGAAATGTTAGGCAGTCTTATAAATGTATATGAGCAGAGTGGCCTCATTCAGAGGATAGATGAGCTTTTGCAGCCTTTGTTGCCAAGGCAAAGAGTGCCTCCATCTGAGGCAGAAAGCAAACCACAAGGAAGCTCTTGCTTCAGTCACATCAAGAGTTCTCCTTGTTGGCAGCACCCATAGTTCAGTAGTTAGGGCACCGGTCACATACCTCCAGGCTGGCGGGTTTGAGCCTGGCCTGGGCCAGTTAACATCAATGGCAACTGCAACAAAAAAATAGCTGGGCATTGTGGCAAGCGTCTGTAGTCCCAGCTACTTGGGAGGCTGAGGCAACAGAATAGCTTGAGCCTAAGAATTTGAGGTTGCTGTGAGCTGTGAGCTGTGAGCTGTGACACTACAGCACTCTACTGAGGGCAACATAGTGAGACTCTGTCTCAAAAAAAAAAAGAGTTCTCCTTGTCAAGGATGTGAGCCTGTGGTAGATGTTGACCACGGGGAATTGGCACTTACTGAAGATCTAGCAAGTTTATGCAACTGGAACATTTTATTGGGAAATCACTGGGTTTCTCAGATCCCCACCATGGTTTAGTACAAAGTGTGGTGAAAACTCTGTCCCCAGGGCAAGAGAACACAGCTCTTATGTTCCCCAATGCTTTTGCAAGCTTAAATTCCTGGTTTATCTAGCCTGTGGGTATTAATGATTAATCTATTATGACAGATGTTTCTTTTGGTTTTGTACAAACACCTACATAATGCATAATTTCTCCCTTTTGCTAATGCATGTCTTCCCCAGAGGACATCCAGTCTGTGATCACAGACTGTCCTCACTTCCTGTGCTCTGTCATCTAAGAAGCCCTTAGAGGGTGTGGCTGTCTCTTCGGAGAAAACTGATATCAGGGATGACATCTAGGATTTCTGAGTCACAATCCTCCCAGCACCGGCACCACTCAGTGTTCCTGGAAAAGAAGGTAAAACCTCACAAGTTTATTTATGTAAATAGAAGCATTTGACCATCCCACCTGCTCACCCGATTGTCTTTGGCAGTTGGAATCCTGGCTAAATCTCAGGGAGGATCCTGGTACACTCATGCAACTAACACCTTCTTAGTCTGGAGGACTCTTGATTCTGTAATTTCTTGCAGTATAAATCATACTAAAATGGTTTCTTGACTCCCTTGCTCTCATTGGTGCCATCATCATTCATGGAGTGAGGTTAATTTGCAGATCTTGGCTCACTGGACACATAGTGGAAAAGATTGGGAGGCTGGATAATAT
>NW_003852483.1:3472136-3516377 GCF_000181295.1 Otolemur garnettii | reverse complement strand
TGCAGTTTTTTTTGGCCAGGGCTGGGTTTGAACCTGCCACCTCTGGCATATGGGGCTGGTGCCCTACTCCTTTGAGCCACAGGCACTGCCCTTCTTTTTAATTCTTTCCCTCTCTTTTTCATTTTGAATAGTTTCTAAGTCTTCTAATCCACTAATCTTGTCTTCTGTAATACCTAATTGCTCTTAATCTAATTCAGTGTAGTTTTCATCATAAACACCTAGTTTTCATACTAAGAAATTCAATCTGGGTCTTTTAAAACATATCTTTTATGTGTCTAGTTAAGTTTTTCAACTTATGGAATATGGCCATAACAATTGTTTTAATGCCTTTATTTTCTAATTCTGACACTTGTAGTCGTTCTGGGACTGTTTCAATTGGCTGACCTTTCCCTTCATTATGAAACTTTTTTCCTGCTTCTTTCCATGCCTGGTAATATTTGTAAATTCTGGGCAGTGCCTGTTGCTAAGTGGGTAGGGCGCTGGCCCCATACAGCAAAGGTGGAGGGTTTGAACTTGGCCCTGGCCAAACTGCAACAAAAATATAGCCAGGCATTCTGGAAGCCACCTGTAGTCCCACCTACTCAGGAGGCTGAAGGAGGAGAATCATCTAAGCCCCAGAGTTGGAGGTTGCTGTGAGCTGTGATGCCACAGCACTCTACCAAGGGCCATAGAGTGAGACCCCGTCTCTAAAAAAAAAAAAGAATTTGTAAATTCTCTGGTGAATGAGGAAGAAATTTCTTGAAGTGAGGTGTTCAGCTGAATTTTGAAGGATGTATATTGGTTAAACAAATAGTAAAATGAAGGAAAAAACATTTACATTTATTTTTTAAAATTATTTTTTATTAAATCATAACTTTGTGCAGGAAAAAACATTTAAAGAAGAGGGGTCGGCATATGCAAAGTTCCTGTGGTATATAAGGTTTTGTGTTTTTGAGAAAATAAAAGAATTCTGGTGTGGCTGGAGCAAATAATAAAATGGAGAATCATTATCATGTGTCTCAGTTGGGGGAGGGTGGAGGCCTGGACAGGCCATATTCCACCTTTCTCAGAGGCTTTGATGGGGCATTTTGTTCTTGTCTTATGAGCAATAGAAATCCTTTAAAGGTCATAAGAAAGCTCAGATTTTCAGAAAAACCACTCTGGCTTGCATGTGAAGAACAGCTTGCATGAGTTTCAGAATAGAAGGAGTAGACAAGTTAGGAAGCTACTGTAGAATTCTGAGCAAGAGATGAGGGTGTTTTGAGGCAAGAGGGGAGCAGAGATGGGAAGAGGTGAGCTAACCTGAGACACATGAGGTGGGGTATCTGTTGCCCCTTCTTGTCTGTACCCTACCATATCAATCACTAAGTTCACATAAATCCTTTCCAGGGGAATATTATTTTCACAGGATGAATATGTTTCATATTAATATATTTCTAAATATATTTTTATCTCAGAGGTCTGAACATTGCATGTAGTTCCTTACAAAGGAAATCTATTGATTAACTTGTACCTGGTGGGGACTTTACTGAGTCTCTTCTGATATTCACCTAAGAATTCCCCTAAAACACTCAGTAATGGAAAGGCCTAGTTCAATATTTCTCAAACTTTAATGTGCATCAGAGTCACCTAATGAGCTTGTCTAAACACAGATTTTCTTGTCCCAATCTCCTTGGAGTTACTGGGGCAGGAAGTTGGGGTTGGAGACCAGGATCCATCATTTGTGTAAAGTTTGTGAGTGATGTGAATGTTGCTGTACAGGGAACCTGGTGTGTGCGAATCCCTAGTTAATTAGAGGTGGTGTAGCTAAGAGATGAATTTTCTGAGCTTGACAAGTGGGCAAGTTACTTACCTTTCTGTGGCTTTGTTTCCTCATCTAGGTCTTGGCAAAGTTTAGAATGAGGAATATTTGTAAAGCACTAGGACAGATGCAGAATGAGAATATACAATGGTACATTTCAAAACTATTAAGAAATGAGTATAATTGTGATGGATGTGTTACTTGGTTCAATGTAAACATTTCATATTGTATATCGAAGCAGTACCCTGAACCCCATAAATGCATCAATGTACAATGTTATGATTTAATAAAAAATAATTGATTAAAAAAGAGAATATACAAACTTTTATAAATAAAAAGTAAGTAATATGTGCCTAGGATATGCCATGATTTTCAGTGTACTGTGGGACAGATAATGCCTTCAGTTCTTTCTTGGAGAACAGTAGTCAAAATTCAACATAGTGTCCCAGTGGAAATCTTTACTTAACCGTCTTGGAGAGGACCCAAGCTCTATTTCATCTTCACCTCTTTAGTTTGGGTAAATTGCCATCAGAACTCTGTGTTAGGTGACTGTTTGCCTCTCCCCTACTGCCTGGATCCCCACAGCTTTGTTTGCCCTTAGGCAGGGAGTCCCATTTGGGAAGAAATAGTTGATAAGGGAGGCGGAGAGCTGACTCACCCATGTGGGATGGCTATGGGCAAGTTTTCCCAGGTTGCACAAGCCACAGTGTTTCTGAAACAGATGGAAATACTGTCTTTGCTGGTGGTTGGCTGACTTCAGGACAGTTGTGGTGTGTCAAGAAGTGTGGGAAGAAAACAACCCATGGGAGACCATGTCCCCCAAGCTTTAAAATCCCCCAGATTCTTTAGTGATAAGCAGGGCATGGCTCACCTACACATTCCATTTCTGAAATTCCCACAGATAAGGGCTCAAGGGCTCTTTAACAGGGGCTTGCACATGGGAATCACATAGTTTCCCAGGGTAATCCCAAGGACTAGGGATGGGAGAAAATGGAAGAAAATGGAAGACAAGGCAGTTTCTGCCAAAACCTCCCACTAGCCAGCCCGCCCAGCTGGACAGGCAAACCGTCTTTGACAGGCTGCCTGTGTCCTCTGAAGAGTGGGAGCCAGAAATTAGCAATCATTCTTACAATTTTTAAAAACATATTATCAGCTGTTATTTAAAATATCCCTAAGTTAGGATAGTTAATAACAGAAGTATGAAACATATTTCAACTCTGTAAGATATGATTGAAGATGTTGCATCAGGCTTTGAAACTGAAATAACTTTGAAATGAGGTCAAAGTCAGAACTTGTGGTGGGGCATTAATTAGAAAAGTATAAACAGGCAAGGCTGGGACATTCCCAACAAATGATTTTGTCCCCAGGAATGGTAAATTCAAAGGGGGCAAATTAGGAATAAGTTGCAGGGATGGCCATTTGAGTTAGAAAGGCAGGGTTAATTTTTCTCATTCATTCAGTTGCATTTCTCATACAAGCCTGACAAATGCTCTTTCTTGTCATTTTATTTTTATAATAGTGATTCTTTTTGTTTTGCATGGCCCAGCCATTGCAATATGGACAAAGCTACTTTTTTCATCCTATTTTAGTTCTCAGAGTGTATTGATTTTTAATTTCCTGGAGCCAATTGTCTATGTAACAATATTTTATTCAGTATGAGAGGTAGTGCCAATTTTAAACTTTTATAGACTTGTTTCTTCAGGAAAAAGCAGCACAAGCTAGGAAGAAAAGCTAAAATTTCATTTGATAAGACTGAAATGGTGTTTGAATATAGGAGTATTGTTTTCTTATCCAGAACAGTCACTGGAAGTCCATTTATGAAGTGATATCAGGCCAATTTCTGTTCACTTTTTGGAGAGAGGACATTTTCTGAGGAATCAAAACAAGTGGGAATTTGCCATTATCTTACATGCCTGTTGTAAGAGACAAGAAAGAAGAGGCACCATATCTTTTATACATATAAATACACATATTTTTAAATTAATATATTAATGGATCACATGATAGTGTTGCTTCTCAAAAATATTCATTTTCATTTTTGCTTTTCTTCTCCTCTTTTCCCTTCCAAACTCCGTCCCTATCTCCTGTACAGGTAGCTCATGGTATGTGGCCTGTAGTTTTCATCATGTACATGCTTACCTGAATGTATATACAAATAAATTGGAGAGTCTTTCTTCACTTTTTAAAAACTGAGATAATGAAATAGGCATTTTTCTACATTTGGTTTTATTTACTCCATAATCGCTCATGGAAATCTCCCTGGGTCATCAATTGGTTCTAAATCATTCTTTTTGATGGCTGTGTAAGAGGCCGTGGTCTGAATAGATCAGAATTTATTTGACCATCCAACCCTCTGTTAGTAGGTGACAGCAATAAATGCTTTTGTTCTTGTGTTTTCATTTTGTTGAGGCGGATAGTGGTGGACATAGACGTTTTAGTTTTGGCTTCAATCCCTTTTGGCTCATCCTTATATCCTACAAAGGCTGAGAAGATAAAAGGTCACCTCATTGAGCCTTCACAGCTGAGAATGGGCAAGGGGCTCAGTGTAAGGAAGGGAAGTGGCCTCTGGCCACGCCTTTTCTTATTATAAAGTTTGGGCATTCCTAATCCAAAAATCTGAAATCTGAAATGCTCCAAAATTTACAACTTTTTGAACACCAGTGTGAAGCTCAAATGAAATGCTCATTGGAACATTTCAGATTTGGGGGTTAGGGATGCTGGAGTGGTAAGCATAATGCAAATATTCCAAAATCAGGAAAAAATATGAAATTCAAAACACTTTCTGGTCCCAAGCATTTGTGGATAAGGAATACTCAACCTGTACCTCTGTTGTCTTGCTTGGAATAAAGCTTCTGCTAAAAGTACAGAGAGGAGAGAGACAAAGAAAGACAGAGGGAGAGAGAGAAATAGAGAGAAGGAGGAAAAGGTACCTGGTGTCTATGATATTTTCAACAAGTTTTTATGGGGTATACACTATGCTCTGGTGAAGAATGTGGATATAAAACAGGGAAATATGATTCATGGCTTTATGAGTGGTCTGGGAGAGACCATGATCACAGAATCACTAAAGAGGACTAGCCCAGTCAAGAATGGGAAGGGCAGGAGCCTTGTGAATGGAAAGAGCACTGTGGTAGGGAGAGTTTGGCCTTCCACCTGTCGCCTTGTGGCTTGCTTTTCTCTACAGATGAGGAGTGCACCTGCAATATATTTAAATTTACTTTCCACAGTGAAAAGTGATGACATCAAATAGGGCCGACCAGGAAAATGCCTTCATACTTTCCTTAGTATGGCTATTACTTTACTCATAGAGTTATAGTGAGCATTCAGCAGTGGCATATATGTAGAGAACCTAATAAAACACTCTGACTTAAAAAAAATTTACCAGAAGCTACTTGCTTCTTTCCAGCTATTTGTTCTCCAGATACATCCATGGATATCTATAAACCAATAAAATAGCAGCCTCAATAAACCAAAGGAAAACATTGTAGCAACAGGCATGTTTTTAGTAAAAGAAAGGTGAAATAACAGATTTGGGAAATCATTTTTATAGGAATAATTCAGTATGAGCCATGTAGTGCATGCCTGTAATCTCAGCTACTTTGGAGGCTGAGGCAGAGGACCACTGGAGTCCAGGAGTTTGAGACCAAGCTGGTTAAGAGTGAAACCCCATTTCAAAAAACAATGACAATAGCAACAACAACAATATTCAGTATAAATTCAACTTATCTTGTCACTGGACTATAGAGATGATAAAAAGAGGCAATTAGCTTTGGAAATACTAAAAGTGTGAACCAGGGAGCAACTATGAGGGGCTGGGCACTGCATGATGATGAACACACATCTCCTTTCTCAAGTTAGTTCTGAGGTAGGCATATTGGTAACAGTGCAAAAAAAGCATGAACCTAGAAACTAGGAAATACCAACATAAATGCCCAGATTAAGCCAATATTCTGAGACTTTGTGTAGTCCCAGTTCTTTCCACTGACAGCTGTCACTCATGATTACTGACAGGTGGTATCTGAAGTGCAAAGTTGCCAATATAAACCCAAAGTTTGTATATTATATACACATTTGTAGTATATATGTGTATAAATATATATATGCACACACACTCCCAACTAATAAAAATGAGAAACTGTAAAAAAAAATTCTCAGATTAATATGAGGATACAATTATTAGATTCTATGCTTTGCATTTGTAAGATTAAAGTCCAGTTAGAAGGTATGTCCTTGGCTCAGACATCTGTGCAATGTATCCATGGGAATTTACCCTACCCCTCACCCACACTTGAACTTCACTGAATTTTTCTCAATGAAAAACTCACTTTCATGTCAGCATGAGGTTAATCTACTAGTTCCACTTTAGTACTGGGAATGTGTGGTGTTTGCTTTTCTGCTTTTGTGATTTTCATTTAGGTATGTGTTCTCCTGCTCCATCCAGATTTTTGCAAAAGAAACATAATCTCCATCTTTTTTATGGCTGAATAATATTCCATGGCATACATATACCACAATTTATGAATGCATTCATGTATTGAAGGGTACTTGGGCTGTTTCCACTTCTTTGCAATTGTGAATTTATAACCATTTGCGTGCAGGTGTCTTTATGGTATATTTTTCCTTTGGGTAGGTAGCTAGTAATGGGATTGCAGGATCAAATGGTAGGTCTACATTTGGTTTTTTGAGGAATCTCCATACTGCTTTCCATAGAGGTTGCACAAGTTTTCAGTCCCACCAACGTATATAAGTTTTCCTTTCTTACTGCATCTACACCAGCATCCGTTGCTTTAGGACTTTAGGATATAAGCTATTCTCTGTGGGATTAGGTGATATTTCAAGGCAGTTTTGATTTGTATATCTCTGATGATTAGAGATGATGAACATTTTTTTCATGTTTAGTGGCAACTGATTTATCTTCACAGGAAGAGTTCCTGTTCATGTCTCTAGCCCAATTTTTAATGATGTTGTTTGATTTTTTTTTCATGTTAATTCACTTGAGTTCTTTATAGATTCAGCCTTTGTTGGATGGTTAGCATGCAGATATCTTCCCCTATTCTGTAGATTATCTTTTTGTTTTGTTGTGTCCTTAGCTGGTCTCTCTACTTTTGTTACTTTAAAGTCAATTGTATCTGCATTAAGATTTTCAACTCCCACTTTCTTTTTTTTCCCCATTTGCATGAAATATTATTTTTCAGACCTTCACCTTGAGTCTCGATTTATCCTTGGAGGTCAGATGCATTTCCTGAGGATAGTATATACTTGGCTTTTGTTTTTTTATCCAACCACCTAGCCTATGAGTCCATGTTTCTGCAATGGAGAATTTAAGCCATTCGTATTTATTGAGAACATTGACAAATGAGGTGGATTTGTTTTACTTGTTATTTTATGTGGGACTCTTTTGATTTGTTTTTTTCCCTTGAGCCATTGTGGTAGCTAGGCTGTGTCCCTTAGTTTCCATGTGGCATAAGTTTTCTGGAAATCCATTGTGTTGATCTATGTATAGTACAGGTCTGAATACTTTCTGTAGAGCTGGTCTAGTAGTGACAACTTTCCTCAAGGTTTGTTTGTTGGTAAAAGATTTGATTTCTCTATCAACTATGAAACTTAGTTGTGCAGGATACAGGATCCTAAGTTGACAGTTGTTTAAGGTAGGAGTTGTGTGCATTTTGTATGCATACTATACCTTGATGAACTAAATGCCCTAAGCAGCATACTTAGGACTTGCATACTATATGTATACCGTACCTTGATAAAGTAAATGTCCTGAGTGGCACATTTGGAACTTGTGTACATTTTGTATGTGTACTATACCTTGATGAACTAAATGCTCTGAATGGCACACTTGGGACTTGTATACATTTTGCATGTATACTATATCTTGATGAATTATACATTTACTAAACTATTATTAGGAAGGTAATAGAAGATACTGTGTCTGTTAGGGAAAGAACAGGGTGCTATGAAGTAAGAAGAAAGACCTGTTGGAAACAGAAAGTAAAATAGAGATGATAATGGTCACCAACTGATAAATTTCTATCAAAACCCCAGCAAGATTCTGTTTAGTAGACATAAAAAAGCTTATTGTAAAACTCATATGCAAGGGTATAGGCTTCAGAATGAGTAAAATATCTTAGAAAAGGGCTAAAATGGGAGAAATCATCTCATCAAGGCTTTCTGTATAGCTGCAGGGATGAAGAAAGAGTGATATTAAGAGACAAATATAAACATCACTCAGTGGAACAAACAGCGAACATAGAAATAGACCCATGCAAATATGCTGAACAGATTTTTGAGCACTGTACAAAAGCAATTTAATGGAAGAAGGATAACCTTTCAACAGAGCTGCTGGAGCAATTACATAGCTGTTGGGGGAAAAAAGGAACCTTGATTCCGTGAGCTAAACCTCACAACTTATATAACAATGAACTCAGAAAGGATCTTGGACTTAAATGCAAAATGTAAAACTAAAAAATGTTTAGGAAAAACACAGAAGAAAAGCTTTGGGATTTGGAGCAGTTAATAAGTTCTTAGATTTAAACTAAAAGCATAATCCATAATAGGAAAAATTGTTAAATTGAACCTTACTAGAAAAAAGAAAACTTTTGCTTTGTGTAATATCTTGTTAGAAGATGTACAAATAGTCTATAGACTAGTGCAAAATATTTCCAAACTATATAGTATTAGATAATCCTGGTATTTGTATTACTATAATATTTGAAGAACTCTTAAAATTCAATAATAAAAACCCAACCAACTCAGAAAATGAATAAAAAGCAGTAACAGATATCTCCCTGAAGAGAATATATAGATGGCAAATAATCACAGAAAAATGTTCAACATCATTAGTCACTAGGGGAATACAAATACAAATTAACACCACAATGAGTTATCACCAGACATCTATCAGAATGGCTAAAATAAAAAATACTAACAAGAAAGTTCAAATCTTTTTGGAGAAACTGGATCACTTATACATTACTGGTGGGAATATAAAATGGGGCAACCATGCCGGCAGTCAGTTTCTTATAAAATCATATGTATATAACTGCCACAGGATCCAGCAAGTGCACTCTTGGGCATTTATCTCAGAGAAACAGCATGGGAGGGCAGAGGGTGGATATAAAAGGACAACACAAGGCATTCTTGCAGGGATGAAAATCTCTGGCATCTTGACTCTGGGGATGGACACAGAAATGTATGCAGGTGATAAAATTGCACAGAATTAAACACACACATGCACACAAATGAATGCAAGTAACTGGGGAGAACCAGGTCAATGCCATACCTGTGACATTGTACTATAGTTATGTAGGATGTTACCATCAGAGGAACCTGGGCAAAGTGTACATAAGACCTTTCTGTGCCATCTTTTATAAGTAAATCTGCTTATAAATCTATAATTATCTTAAAGGGAGAAATTTAATTAAAGGAACTTGTTTTTAAAAGGCAGAGTCTTGTTCTGTTGCTTAGGCTGGAGTTCAGTGGCAGCCATGGTCACACCACCACTGTACTCCAGCTTCCAGTTCCTGGGCTCACGTGGTCCTCTTCCTTCATCTCCTAAGTAGCTGGGACTACAGATGCATGCACCATGCCCGGCTAATTCTTCTTCTCCTCCTCTTTCTTCTTCTCCTTCTTCTTTGAGATGGGGATCTTTCTATGTTGCTTAGGCTGGTCTCAAACTCCTGGCCTCAAGCAATCCTCCAGCCTTCACATCCCAAAGTGCTAGGATTACAGGCGTGAGCCACATGTCTAGCCTAAAGAAACATATTTGTCATCTAGACATAAGATTGACCAGAGTGGAAAGAAGACTGAGTGAACAAGAGGATAGACCAGAATCAGTTTTCTAGAGTGCAGTGTGGAGGGAAAAGGAAAAGAGAAGAGAAGGAAATAGTATATTAGTCTCACTGGCCAACTAGGATACCACTGGGAGAGAGATGGGAAATGGGGTAAAGCAATATTAGAAGAGCTGTGCTTGAGAATTTTCCAAAACTGATGAAACACACTAACTTTTCCCCAAAAATCTAAGTAACAGTTATGTGCAACATCTATGCCAAGACAAAATATAATGAAACTCCTACTGTGCTCAAGAATGAAGGCCAGAAAACCTTCAGAGGAGCAGTGGTTCAACAGTCCGCTGACTTCTCTGTGTCAACAATTGAAGTTCACACCTGTAATCTCAGCACTCTAGGGGGCCAAAGTCTGAGGATAATTTGAGTCCAGGAGTTCAAAACCAGCCTGGGCAACATAACAAGAACTCACACCACCCCTCCCCCACATAAATAAAAATAAAGAAAGATAAAGATTAGAAAAATTAGCTAGGCATTGTGATGGGCACCTGTAGTCCCAGTTATTCAGTAGGCTGAGGCAGGAGGATCACTTGAACCCTGAAGCAGTGAGGGTGCTATGATAATGGCACTACACTCTAGCCCAAGCAACAGAGTGAGACCCTATCTCCAAAACAAACAAACAAAACCAACCAATCAAAAAAACAATAAAAACTGAGAGATAATGTGAAAACATGAGACATGAAAACAACACTATACTTCTTTGTTAAGAATCTGCATCCATCTAAAAACATGGATAAGGATTGGCAGAATGTTTTAAAATACAGCAGAGAGAATGTGTGTTAGAGAACTGAAGTGGAGCTGATAATGAGATGGAAGGGAAAGCAACCAGGTCAAGCACACCAAGTAAGAGTGCTGCAGGAGCCATCGACAGCATGCCCTGTGAACTAAGGGACTAAGGGGCAGGGTTTACAGCAGCTCTATGAATCTTACCAAAGAAGAAAAAACAAACTAAAGCAATGGAGATCGTTATAAAAATGGAGACAAGGAGAAGTAGTTTTAGTTTGAGTTCCCCTAGAAAGGCACCCCTAGGCAAGCTGTTTGTTAAGATTGTGATCCTGTGTGATATTGGGAGGGGAGTGGGTAGGTGAAGAAGGGATGGGAGAAAGTCCATGAAGGTAGGTTACCAAGCAAAACACCATAGAGGGCAAGTGGAGCTCCAGGAGCTGGTATAAACACACAGGGAAGCTGCCTGACCCTAGGGCCGGGGGAGCTGAGATATTTACTCACCATCCTCCATCAGTCACTGAGAGAGAGTTGCTCTCAGATGTGAATTCCCAGGCACTTCTTGTCTGCAGTGTTTTAGGTGGTCATGAGGCACCAGGAGCTGTGGAGAGCAGATGGCACCTGCCACACAGTGTTGAAGTAAGAAGCTTCCTGTATTTTCTTTCTTTGATAACCACATTCCTAGACTAACCATGATAAGTAGAAGTATTTCCTTCCAGAACCATTCTTTGTATGTGCGAATTATACTATATCTGCATGCATATGTGAATGATTCTCAGGCATACACAAACATGTGTCTTGCCTATATTTTTATAAACCTGATCTGCACATTGTTTTTGAATTCACTTTTTCAAAAACTCAACAACATGTATAGTCATTCTTCCATGTCATGACAATATTTTTCTCATTCCCTTTCAAGTTGCCTAACACTGCACAGAAGGGCTGAACCATTACTTATTAAACAGAGTCTTATGGATGGATATCGAAGTTGTCTCTGTAGTTTTGACTTCATAAACAATTAGCAACTTCCTATCTATAGCCTGGAGAACATGTGCAAATATTTCCTGAACTATAAATTCCTGGAGTTAAATCACTGCAAAATTACCCTCTACAAGGTTTCAGATTGTTCTCCAACCCTTTCCCTCACTCTTGTCAACACTGGATATTAATGTCTTCTACATTCTTGTCAGTCTAGTCAGAGAAGAACAATCTTACATTCTCTGATCACTACCATCACTTTGCACTTCCTCTATGAATTGCCTATTAACTCTTTGGATGATTTTTAACAAAAAATATCAACCACTTGGCCTTTTTCCCCCCTAGATTACAGTTGTTCATGGGCATATGGTGGGATTTATTGTTTAAGGCTGAACTTTGTGGTTCTTTTCTTTCCTTCCTTCCCTTCTTTCTTTCTTTCTTTTTTTTTTTTTTTTTTCAGTTTTTGGCCAGGGCTAGGTTTGAACCCACCACCTCCGGTATATGGGGCCAGAGCCCTACTCCTTGAGCCACAGGTGCTGCCCTCTTTCTTTCTTTCTTTTTTCTTTTTCTTTTTTTTTATTAGAGATAGCATCTGGCTCAGTTATCCAGGCTGGAGCACAGTGACACAATCATCACAATCATATAGCTTGAACTCCTAGGCCCAAAGGATTCTCTTGCCTTAGTCTCCTGAGTTGCTGACATTACATGCAGGTGCCACTATACTTGGCATATATATGTATATATATATATATACACACACACACACACGCCACATGTCAACATGAACACAGCTGTGAGATGCTAATATACTAAGATTATGAAATCTTGCCAGGTTGTTTTTATAGTGCTGCCAACGTAAGCGCATGGTGGCAAGTTTGTGAACTTAATTTTCAGACCTTGTAAGATGATAATTCTGATGATCATTCCAGAGAAAGAGTTTCAAAATTGCTTTGAAGGCTGGACTAGATACTGGCATCAGTGCATAACTTCCCAAGGGGAGTACTTTGAAGGTGACTGTAGTGATATTCAGTAATTGGTGTGTATCACTTTTTCTAGGATGAGTTTGTGAACTTGATTGTCAGACCATATATAATATATACACACATATATGTGTATGTATGTGTTAATGTATGTGTTTAGAGATGAGACCTTGCTGTATTACCCAGGCTGGTCTGGAATTTCTGGACTCAAGCAATTCTCTTGCCTTGTCCTCCCAAATGTCTGGCAGTGTGGCTTTTTTCTAAGGCAAACCATTTATTGAGCACATACTATGTGCCAGGCACTAAACACAGTACTGTCCCTGCATTATTTCAGGTAACTCTCATCATGATTCATAGGAGGTGAGCTACAGTAAGAGCCTGGAGAGATTAATTCACTTTTCTAAGGCTATTACACCAAAAAGATTAACTACTATGTTTACTAGAATCAACTAAAGATTAATGCCTTGCATAAGAATGAAGTTTGTAGTGTTAGTGATTAAAAAATTACTAGTGTGGCTGGATAATTTGTTAAAATGTAATTTTTGCTTTGGGCTCATAGTTATGCCTTTCCAACTCTAAAGGCCTTGCCTCAGGGCCTTTATTCAGGCATCCTCAAAATATGGCCTGCAGGCCACATGTGGCCAGCCGAGGACATTTATCTGGCCCGCCGGGCGTTTTTGCTGCCACTACCTGTCCTGCTTAGCAGCCGACTTGTCCCAGGGCCTGCAGTCTGGCCCTCCAGTGGTCTGAGGGATGGTGAACTGGCCCCTGTTTAAAAAGTTTGAGAACCCCTGAATTCCAGATGACCATGAGTGACAGAGCTACTGTGTGTTCCTGGTCTGTACAGTATATGTACATGTGTGGTATGTGTGTATGTGATATGTGTATAGTGTGAGGGGAGTGTGTGGAATGTGTGTGGTGTGTGTGGTATACGTAAGTGTGCAGTGTGCATGTGTGTTGTGGTGTTTATGTTTTATACCAGTCTTGTTGAAGATTGTCAGGCCCTCCCAGGAAGGAGGCTGCAGTCAGAGGAACGATACTTGGGACAGAGGAGGCAGCTCTGGCTGCAGGAGGCACCATTTCCTCAGACCAGAGCAGCCCAGTGGGAGGGTCTCCTGCTAGTGGGACAAGCCATTGTGGGAGGGTCTCGTTTGCTCGCAAACCTGGGTGGACAATGGAAATGGCTGTTCACCCTACAGTTTGTTCTGGCTGGGAAGGTATGTCTCCCTGCAGGGAAGGGTGTGGACAGAACAACGGAAAACCTTTCAGAATATTCTGGTTGTCATTCAGCCCTCAGGACTGTAGAGGAGCTGGAAGGAGGTTCTTATAACGCTGGACAATGACTTTTATAGCCTCAGAGTGGGGATGGGGGTTCTGACTCAGGTTTCATTTGCTTTCAGAGAAATAACAGACATTTTCCTGTGTCCCCATGTTAGTGTTTTCAAGTTTATTGTCACTACACAGAAAGAGCACACTTGGGCATATATTGTTAATGTATCCAAGGTATTAATGAACAAAAAGTTGCAGATGAATCGAATATTTTTAGCTCTTTGAGCAACTGGACAAACAGACCACTAGGCAACCAGAGTTTGACTGAAGCTCTGCATCTGGTTCCTATTAACTAAATCTGAGACAAAATGTGCATTCAAGGTTTCCTGCCACTTAATTTAAAATGCAATTTAGAATTCACGGGCCTCAGCTGAAGTTTGATTTTGGGGATCTAATAGGCATGAAACCACAAGAAGCCATAATGAGCTAGGAAGGCACATGATTTATTTTCCATATTGTAAAAGCAATAAAAACCACCTCTCAGAATGTTTGGAAAATAGACAATAGTTACTCATAAATCCTTCCCCAATAACACTTTTAGCTTTTTCCTGAGAACTCATTCAGGGTTCTTCTTATGAAAATGAAAACAAATGTTGTGTAGATGAGTATATGTTAATATAGATGTTTTTCATATTATCACGAAAATACATATACAATAGAAAATGTTGTGCACTTTGTTACTTCACAACATATTGCAATTTTTTTCATGTTTTTAGATGCTCATTATAGTTGTTGTTTTTCTTCTTGCTTATGTTCTATCAGACGTGTATCTAGTTCCTTAACTATTCTCCTGTGGCAGGGCATTGGGATGGTACCTATTTTTTACTATTAGAAGTCATTGTTCAGCCAGAACCTTTGTGCGTGAAGCTGTGAGAAAGAAAGTAGGACCTCCTGAGGATTAGTGTTTCCCACATGTCACCAGGTCCCTTCCACAAGGGTCATGCCAGTCTGCACCCCACAGAGCCTATTCCACCAAACACTGGCTGTGTGGATCATTTGCCAAAACTACATCACTCCTCGATCTCACTATGCTGGTGCTGGGGGATTATGCTGCCTCTCCTCTTACAGGACAACTTGGAGATCCTGGGGGCACCCAACTGCAGGGTGGTTTTCCTCTGAAGTTCAGTATGCTGTCACCTGAGGCAAAAGCTCTTTGACCTCAGCTTCCACTTAATGTCACTGTGATGGTCAGATCTGGGTGTCACCTGCACTGGCCACAGCCCCCAATTATCCAATCAAACATAGATACAGGGGTTACGGTTAAGGTATTTTATAGATGTAGTTAAAATCCATCATCAGTTGACTTTAAGTCAGGGGGCTTATCCTAGGTGATTGGCGGGGGTGGTGGTGGGTGGGTGGGGACCTGGTCTAATCAGCAGAAATTCCTCTAGAGCAGAGCAGAGGTTTCCCTGAGAAAGGAACACTTTTGACCACCGACAGCAGCCTTGGCCTGCGCCCCAGAGTTCCAGCCTGCCCTTCCACAATGCCTGCCCAGTGGGTCTGGGAACTTGCCTAGCCAGCCCCAGTAATTGTGTAAGTCGATTCCTTGTGATACATCTCTTAGTATGTATATCCCACTTGCTCTGCTTTCCTGGCTGAACCCTGGCTGAAATTCACTCTAGCATCCTTGCCATTTGCCCTTCTCACTTTCTCTGTTCTCCTCTCTCCATTTCTCTCTGAAAAGACTTTTCCTCACATCTCATTCTTTAGTCTTTCCTGGAGCCACATGGGCAGACACAGCACAGAGAGAGAAAAATCAATTATTAATAAGGAACCATAAACCAGGAAGCATTTAAAACTTTCTACCTGTCTTCTTCTCCATCCAACATTCCATTATAAAAATTTTCAAACTACAGGAAATTCAAAAATTTTATAGTAAACACCCATAACAATCTAGATTCAACCATGAAAATTTTATTATACTTACTTCATCTGTCTATCATCCATGTATTCCTCAATCAATTCATTTTCTGTTTTGTTGCATTTTAAGTAAATTGCAGTCATTAATAGCCTTCTCCTTAAGTACTTCAGTATGTACATAATTAATTAGAATTTGATATTTATTATAGCTCTTTTTCTGGAAGAAATTTCTTTTCCTTTCTTTCTTTCTTTCTTTCTTTCTTTCTTTCTTTTTTTTTTTTTTGAGACAGAGTTTCACTATGTCATCCTAGGTAGAGGGCCCTGGTGCCACAGCTCTCAGCAACCTCAAACTTCTGGGCTCAAGCTATTCTCTTGCCTCAGCCTCCCAAGTAGCTGGGACTACAGGTGCCTGCCACAGTGCCCGGCTATTTTTTGTTGCAGTTGTCATTGTTGTTTAGCTGGCCTGGGCCATGTTCAAACCCTCCAGTCTTGGTGTATGTGGCTGGCGCTGTAACTACTGTGTTATGGGCACTGAGCCTGGGGGAAATTTTATGTAAAAAAATACCACACTCTTTTTTGGTTTTTCTCCATATTTTATTTCTTTTGTTTCACAAGTCCATTCAGCTTTTCTTTTATATGCATAGTATAAAAATTTACTGGTTTAAAAAATGTTCTCAATGATATGTGTTCTAAATGATTGTGCTGGAAAGTAGTAAGAGCATATGCTACATTTAGTTGAGAGAGGAATTTTTCTAAAAGAATTTTTTGGGGAATGAGAAAAAGGGTAAAGGATTTTTGTACAAATGCAATCACAAAGTGAAATGACTTCCTGTCTTATAGGGTGTCCATAATTGCACATGAACTTTATGGACACCCTATATAGCAAAATATCTCGCTCTTCAGTATACCATTCACTGAGTTTTGACATGTGCACCTACCCATGTGACTTTTTTTTTTGGCTTTTTAAAATTATTATTAAATGATAGCTATGTACATTAATGCAATTCTGGGGTGTAGTGTGGTGTTTTCATATACAATTTGAAATATTTTCATCAAACTGGTTAACATAGCCTTCATGTCATTTTCTTAGTTATTGTGTTAAGATAATCATATTCTACTCTAAGAAAGATTCACTTGTACCCTTGTGAGATAAACCATAGAAGTGATCCCTCCAATCACCCTCCCTCTACCCATTACCCCCACCCCTCTCCCTCCCCCCTCCCTGTATTCTTAGGCTGTATTAGGTTATAGATTTCATATGAAAGCTATAAATTAATTTCATAATAGGGCTGTGTACATTGGATACTTTTTCTTCCTAACCATGTGACTTGACCTTCATCAACAAGACATTTGCATTGTCCAGAGTCCCCATGCTCATTCCTACTCAATTTGTGTTTCCAGCAGAAGCAGCCAGTGATCTGATTTTTTTCCTCCACAAATTATTTTTGTTTGTTCAGAAAATTCATATATTTGGAATCACAGAGAATGCATTCTTTTGTATTTGCTTCCTTTCATTCAACACAATGTTTTTGAGATTCATCTGCATCAGTTGTTCCATTTTGCAGCTGAGAAGCTTTGTATTAAGTGACTATATCACAGTTTGTTTATACTCTGTTGATGGATATCTGGGTTGTTTCCGTCCATTATGAATACAGCTGCTAAGAACATTCTTGTATAAATCTATTTATGAATATATATTTTTCCTATATCTTGGGTTTATGTCTAGAATTGAAATTGCTGTGTAAACTAAAGGTTTATGTTTAGTGTTTTAGAAAGCTTCCAGTCCTTTTCTCAAAGGGGTAGAACTGTTTTACACCTCCACTGGCAATGTTGGGAGGGTTTCTGATAGCTTTACATACTCACCAATCCTTGATATTTTCAGTCTCTTATTTTTAGCCATTTTGGTGCCGTGTAGTGGTATGTCATTTTGGTTTTAATTGCATTTCCCCGATGACTAATGATGTTGAGCTCATTTTCAAGGTTTAATACTCTTTTGATATATGTTATAAATCACTGAAACATTCTCTACCCCCATTTTTGGGGGGAATCAGGGAGACCTAGTTAAGTGGTATACTCTGAGATTCTATTTTGAGTGGAATCTCTTTGAAGTGAAGGTGAGATTCCAAACTCCAGCAGTGACTGGGCAGCCAGAGAGGCCTTATATGAATGTCAAATTCCCAGCAAAAGTAGCATCCTAAGAAGGCAATGGAGCTCAGGTCTGGAGTTGGGTGGGAAACAGGTAGATAAGGGGGACAATGAGGATCATGGGGCCAGAGAGGATCATGGGGCAAGAGAGCATGATGGTAGTCAATGAGGACCATGAGACATTGATGACCAGGGGATTAATGAGACCCTTTGCCCCGAGATTTCTGGTCTCACACATCAGAAATGGGTTGTATAAGGATATCCTGAGCTGCATTAACTATTGAGACAATTTTCCAATTAAAGATTTTTTTATGAAAGAGGATATAATCTTCATATTATATGATAAACATTTTGAATGTTTCCCTCTTGTGCTTAATGTAAATATTTTCCCTCTTGTGCTTAATGTAAATATTTTCCTCAGCCTATTGTTTTAGGATGTCAACATCTTTAATAGTGACTCCCTGCTTTGGGAGTGAGTAGGGTAGGGTTAAGATGATGGTTACCAGATATTTATGGGCAATTTAATGTAAAACCTTCAATGCATCTGTCATTTTTCCATTACAGACAACTATGGTTAATATAGGTTTTAACTAACAGAAATTTGACACAGTCACTCAGGAATGACAAAGAGTCTTGATGGTAAATATTACTCAAAGCAAGACTTCAGGCAGCATCTAGCCAAGTCAAACACTTGGAGTGAAAATGATTTGCCTTTCTAAGTACTCTCACTCATTTACCTACAGAGAAAAATGGGCAGGAGCTGTTGAGTGGTACCCTCTGCTCCAAGCAAAGTATATTATGCAAAGCTGGATTTTTACAGAAGATACAGAAATGAGGGGTGCTTTTATATTATAAGCAGCTTTTGTTAGATAAGTGCTCCCCAAAGAATTTATTTAAATTCCAAGTCCTTCTCCTATCAAAACATAATTTGATTGTCAAAAATTTATCTTTGGCAACCAATTACATTGGGCAGGCATAATCTCAGGGAACAGGCCTCCCTGGTTGCTATGGTGTGGCCCACTCCCCAGAAAACATGCCAGCATGAGCCAGCAAAATTCTGGGGACTTCCCTGGCTTGGGTCAGTCTGAGAGCCCATGAGAGTGACATGGGATTCATTATGTGTCCTTCTGCCTTAGTCTTGGCCCCACTGCAGTGACCAGAGGAATCTATGGCTGGGTGACTGAATGAACAAGTTCATAAGGCTATAGAAACTGTAAGAACAGGGCAGCAAGCATCTCAGGGAGTCCCTAAATTAATCCTGTGAACCTTTCAAGTCACCTAGGGTGGCTACTCGTAGGCTACCTCGAAAAGACTGTGGAGGGCAGCAAGGACAGCTGTAAGATCAGGGAAAAGTGGATGGGACGGAATTGATGTGGAAGAAGTCAGTGGGACCTTGCCCTTGACTTAGAATTGTTACCTTACCTGGTTTGGTCTTCTCACAGTAGCTTGTAAGCCACTCCACGCCCTCTTGTATGGACATTCTGCTATGCCAAGACAAAAAACTCACAAGTGAAGTTATAAAGCATTCAGTTTTTTCTAATCTGTGCTTTACTTTGCATACTTTTCTGTATCACCATACCCATGCCCACATACAGGCTTGGAGGGAGCCTACAGCATGTGGGCCCTAGACTTAAGCCCTGCCATACCCAGCTTCATATTACCAAATAATTGGGCCTGTGTTGTTAAGGAAAAAGGTATTCATTTCCTTGCTAAGGCATGGTAAGACAGGCTTTAACTGCATTGATAGGAGTAGGGACCACTGCAAATGGAGCTAACTTCAAACACAATAAGGAAGAGTTGGAGACTACAGCCATGGAGCAGGGATTAAAGGGAGGGGTCACTGGAAGGAAAATTACAAAGAGGAAACAGGGGTAAGAAGGATTCTGGCCCAACCCATCTTACAGGATTCTTGCTGAAGACAAGCCAGGGTGAATAGACATCACTTGGGGGTACCCCAGGGGATGAGGAACTTGGTCAGATATTGTGGGTGATCAGATGATTGAGGGTGGGAGGTTCTGGCAAAAACAATTTGGCAAGATTCTCGCTAATACTGGACAATTCCGAGATAAAAATGAGAGTCCAAATGGTAGGCCTAGTTGGAAAAGAGTTTGGGGGCGGGCCTCAGTAGAATTTGGTCCAGGAAAGAATCTTTGTCAGTGTTTTCTCATATTCTAAAAATTCTGTGATCCTTTTGTTGTCCCTATTGTTTGCTTTGAGTATTTCTTGATGCCTCACTAGAATGGTGATCTTTCAGGCAAGGACTGTGACTTCCCCATATTATTTTACCTCAAAGAGGCACTTACTGGACACTGGTGAACTAGATAGTACGTGTCCGGCTTCCAATAAATCCAGTGACTGAGATGATGGGAAAGCTTCATAAACATTTGTTTCTATTTAAAAGCAAATAAATGATTAGGAAGAAAAACTCAACTGACAAGGGAGAGATAGCAGTCTGACAAAGGCAACTTGGGACATGCAACACGGATAAGAAAGTCAAAGTGAGTTGAGATCAAGCCGCTGCCTCCTAGCATTGTTAGTTCATTCCCTGGAGAAATGTGTGTTATCTCTGTAGTTCTTGCTTCGATTCTTTATCTGGAGACATTTCAGTCATGTACAGAAGTGGAGATGAGGTGTCCTGCTGTAGCAGAGGCCAAGTGTCCCCATCACACACACATACCCCCCCACTCCTCCCCACCCCCGTCTCTGGAGATCCCAGCAGAGTCCCTTCAGATGTTGATGATCTGCCTGTCCGCCTGATGTGAGGCAGCCTGAGATCAAAGGTAGGCTGCATGCCCCAAGGGCCACGTGAGCATGAGTGTGAGGAGAAGTATGGTAGCTGTTTAACAAAGACTCCTGCTCCCTTTCCTTCAGAAGATGGCTCTTAGAAGTCTCTCAGTCTCTCTGAGGATCCTGGCGCCCACTCCTTAACCCCCACATTTGGCTTTCCTGTCTCCCCCAGGTGTTTCCGGGTCACCTCTCAATTCCGTGTCAGAGTCAGACAGGGGAGCCCAAACCAAGATTCAGTCTAGACTCAGAAATTTTTTTTTTTTTTGAGACAGAGCCTCAAGTTGTCCTTCTGGGTAGAGTGCCGTGGCATCACAGCTCACAGCAACCTCCAACTCCTGGGCTCAAGCGAGTCTCCTGCCTCAGCCTCCTAAGTAGGTGGGACCACAGGCGCCCGCCACAATGCCTGGCTATTTTTTTGGTTGTAGCCGTTTGGCAGCTGGGGCCGGATTTGAACCCACCACATTAGGTGTATGTGGCTGGCGCCTTAGCCACTTGAGCCATAGGTGCCAAGCCTAGACTCAGAAATTAATCAAGATTTTACCCTGCTTTCTTCCTCTCTTTCCTTTTTTCAGAAATATTTTAAAACAAATCCCAGACATCATGAAATGATTTTACATTTATGGATCTACTCTAGGGGAGAAAAAATAGAACCACCTCCTTGATCTCTCTCCCACACATGTTACCACAGGCACGTTCACCTCTCACGTCAGCTCCCTTGCCCGCTGAAGGAGTCCAGATCCCCTAGTGTGGACCATCTGGAGACAAATTGGAAACGTGCCAATCCATTGAGTACTATTTTTTTCTTAACACATAAACTTAGGATTTCAAATTGTAGGCGGGTATGATAAGGAACAGGAAGATTTCACTTTTGAAAAAAGGTACTCTTTCAATAGACAACAGACACAGAGTTGGGAGGAGGATGGGTCCTTAGCAAGTTGTGTCCAAACCGCAGCAAGTGGGAGAGGGCGGCTTGCTGTGTGTTGGGGCCAGGGTTGCTCCTGAGGGCGCTGCGTCATGGGGGCCGCTTCCCCTCACTTACCTGCATTAAACTGTGTAACATGGCCTCATCTCCTTGCCTTTCCCTAAAGGAAGCTTTCTCTCTTCTTCTGAGACTCCAGTGAGGCTCCATGAGGGCCAAGTGCTGGGGTTTTCTCTTTCTTACTATAGATTCAGGTGACCAGTTTCGAGGGAAAGGTAGGTTCTCTTCATTTTGTATTGGGAGTTGCTTCTGCCCTGGGCTTGGGTAGTGGGAGGGCTAAAGGTGCTGCTATCACTTCAAGATGCTTTGACTAATAACATGCACATGCCTCCCATCAGCCTTGCCCTCCATGTGGTAGAGCTGAACATGGGGATAGTGCATTTGGGAACTCTTATGTGGGTTCTGAGCAGAAACCCCTAGAATGGTGTGACTGTGATGAGCATGTGGCTTTGCTAAGAAGATTTGCTAATGCACATTTCCTTGCAAAGACTAGACTTATCTTTCCAGTAAACAACTGTACTTACCACCCAGATCCCACAAGGAAGCACATGCTGCTGATTGCTGACTAAGCTGGGGACAGGGTTCCCTGGGAGAGAGGACGGGAAAGCCCACGTCTTGCTGCTTGTTGAGGGCTCACTGTAAATAAGTGGTTTTATCTCTCACACAGCCACTGAAGGTGCTGGGAGAAGAGCATATATCTAATGCTCTCATTTGATTTTCACCAGAAATTGGGGGAGGAAGATAGGGAAGATAAGCTTAGAATCTCTTTACTATTGGGAAGACTGAGGCTAGAGCTGGATGTGTCATGTGACTTCGTTATAGTGCTGTGTGTGAGTCCACATATGGCATCTTTTTATCAACTTTGAAATGTGAGTGCTTGGGAGCCAGCACAGTATCCAACTTCTTCCTTGTTTATATCCAGGCTAGCAGCCTGGCAGAGGTCACTATGCTCCTGCTCCACCAGTGAACACAGGAGAACACACGTGAGTTATGGGTGCAGCACTGGTGCTTTCCCAATAGTCCTCTTTGAGCAATGCCACTGGAGGTGCAGATGGAGCCAGGGGAATTGGGCTGATTTATGAGATCTTATTTGGAACATTTTGCATGATTCACAGTGCAGTGTGGAAAGGGAATCAAAGCATGGTTTCCCAGCACAGAGTCATTGACAAAGACAAGCTAGGGTAGCCACAGACTAGATGAGAATCTGGCAAGCCACCCAAGTGCCAAATGTGAGGGGGATCGGTGACGTCTGCCTGTACCCCCGTGGGTGACAGTAGGGGACATGGGAGAAGCCGCCTGGTGGCAGAGGTAGACCCTAAATGCACAGCAGCCTCCCTTCCTCCTGCCTGGTCCCAGCCCTGCCAGTGAGCAAGGGGCCCAGGCCACCGCCTGCCTGGAACAAGGTATGAAAATGGTAACAACAATAGCAAAGCACAGGCTGTGAAGAAAATTATGACGGGAAATTTAAATTTAAAAAGAAGTTCTGTTACATCAGCCCTATCCCCACGTAGCACTCATGCCCCCAAGAGTCACCATGGGGCTTATTTAATTTTATTTTCTATTCTTCAGATTTAAACATATCACTTTGCAAACTGTCACTCTTTGACATATTTAAGGCCTAGCTTCTCCAGAGTGATATTATCTCTTATGGGATGAACTTCATTTCCCCAAAATGTATAAGTTGAAGCCCTGACTCCTAGTGCCTCAGCATCGGACTGTGTTTGGAGATGGGTGTGGCAGGCTTTTCATCAGTGATTAAGTTAAAATGAGTTCTTTGGGGTGGGCCCTAATCCACTCTGGCTGGTATCCTTAAAAGAAGAAGAGACAAGAACACAGACACACATACAAAGGATGACAGCATGAGGACGCAGGGAGAAGGCAGCCATCTGCTAGTCAAGGAGAGAGGCCTCAAGAGAAACCAACCCTGCCCACACCTTGATCTCAGACTTCCATCCTCTAGAACTGTGACAGAATATGTTTCTGATGTTTAAGCTGCCCAGTATGTGGCACTTTGCTGTCGGGGCAAACTAACACATCCTTTCAGGTTGTCTGAATGTCTTCCTGTGGGGCAGCTTTGCCTTCTCCACAGAGCAGAGAACTGTATTTCAGGACAGCTAGATCTCACTGAGCAGGCTGTAGGCTATCTACCTAGCCTGTCACTGATGAGTCCTTTTCATTATACTCATTTATTATTATTGTGCCTTAAAAGATTTATTAGTTAATACATATAATTAGTTTTCCATTTTTATAACTCATGATCAAAGCATTAGAATATTAGCTCTGCATGTAAAGTTAATAGAATTTCAAAACAAAGACTAAATATTTTGATTGCATTGCTGTTGGTAAAGGTATGATTTCTGTTTGGTTTTTTTTTTTTTTTTCTAAAAAACAGCCCATGGATGCTTTTTACTGCTTTTTTGGCCCACTAGCTGTGCAAGGGCTTTTGTAAATTTATGCCAAGAAAGGCAAAAACAGGGAAAACTCCAGAGCAGACAAGTACACCTAGCTCTTGCTTAACCATATTAAGTGACTCCTGAAAACACTGTCACTAAGGAAAAGCTAGTCAATGAAAAGCATTTCTCTAATGTTAATGGTAACAATTATGAAGTGTTTCATCCAGGCCCAAGTGATTAAACACATTTTCACAGACAGAAAAATAGATCAAATGAACAATAAAAGCAAATTTATAAAAGTTATGGGACAGTTCTTTGAAAACAAATAAATAGAGCCTATGCATAAAACGAGCTTAACAAAGTTTCATTGTTCTGGACAAAGGAGAGAGCTAAGACCTGTAGGTGTGGGATGGAGTATGAGGGTGTGGGAGAGTCTCCTGGGAGGTGTGATCTTATTTCCTTACTATTTTTTCAACAGTCTTTGGCTCATGGTTCTCTTTCACTCAAACTGGACAAGGTGTTAGCACAGAAAAACACTGTATGATAAAACAAAGTGTGCACACCAGCATATTTAAAAACAGGTGGAAATAGTACCATGCACTAGACAAATGGAGTTGTGGGAGACTCTGCCCCTCCCCCCCATGCCTGACATTCAAACACAAAGTAAAATGTTTGGATTCACCATAGCCCACCAACCAAACTGTTTCCTCTGACTGGAAACTTGTATGGACAAAATTGGTGGATGTGTTGTGTCTTTGCTCAAAACTGCAGTGTTAAAATCTCACATGTATTAATTTAGTATGTTTTTTAGGTGAAAAAGTCATTATAGCATAAAATAATTCATCATCTATAAGGCAGTCTCATGTTCTGAGTCACCCTGGGATGGCAGAGGTGGGTGGAAGAGGCTGAATAGATGTAATGTGAGTCCAGTGGCCCCTGGACTTGGGGTTCTAACTCCAACTGGAGGCAACCCATTCTCATCCTTGGCTACTCTTAAGGATTAGGTGGGCTTTGCCTTATGGACTCTGTAATACTCTTTAAGTAGTCTGTTTTCCTGAGCCAACAGTCAGCTCAGAATCTATCTGTGCTCACTTAGTGATTGAGGGCAGGCCATCCAGGCCACTCAGCATTTCGACTTCCCTGCTCTCTTGTCACCTTGGACTTTTGTTTTTCTGCCTTCTAATTTCTCTTATCTTTGAGCCTATCCTGTTATGGATAGGAATATATATTCTTAATCCTCTTTCATTCCTTTTGTTTTTTATTTCAGGTTAATGTGAGGGTACAAACAACCAGGTCACAATATTTGAATTTGATAGGTAGAGTCCATCTTGTAATTATGTCTTGCACCCAAAAGGTGTGCCATATACCCCTAAATTGTGCCCATTAAGTGGGGGCACATGAATATCTCCCTTCTCCCCCTTCCCCTTCCCCTGTTTTCACTCCCCCAACTTGAATTGAATTGAGTTTTACTCCTATGTGGGTGTATATTAGATAGTCTACTGGCTTCATATTAGTATTGAGTACATTGGATACTTGCTCTTCCATTCTTGTGATACTTTACTAAGAAGAATCTCTTCAACTCCATCCAGGTTAATACAAAAGAGGAAAAGTCTCCATCTTAAGCTTCTTTTAATTATTTTTAGAATATGGCAGAATATGAGAGGTAGAAACAATTTATTACCAGTTTACATGAGAAAGAAACATAAAAAGAAAACACCTCCTGGTGTCCCAAACCTTCCCCTCTTCCTGGTCAGCATTCTAGGGACACATTACCATGGGGCTTTACCCGGCTATTTTTTTTATAGATGAGCAATGTTGTTTGTGTTTCTGTTTTTATGTCAGTACCATGCTGTTTTAATTACTATTGCTTTGTCATATAGTTTGAAATCAGGTAAGTGATGCCTCTGGTTTTGTTCTTCTTTCTTAAGATAGTTTTGGCTATTTGGGGTCTTTTTTTATTTGCAGGATATTCATAATAACCAAGAGATGCAATTGACCTAAGTGTTGACGGATGAATGAATAAAGAAAATGTGGTCTAATGTACAATGGAATATTTTTAAGCCATAAGAAAAGAATGAAATCCTGCCATGTGCAACAATATGGATGAACTTGGAAGACATTATGCTACATGAAATAAGTCAGACACAGAAAGACAAACAACATATGATTTCACTTATATGTACAATCTAGAAAAGTTAAATTTATAGAATCAGAGAGTAGAATTGTGGTTGTCAGAGTGTAGTAGTGGGAGAAATGGGGAAATGTTGGCCAAAGGGTATAAACATGCAGTTATAAGATAAATAAGTTCTATAGATCTAATGTGCAGCATCATGACTATTAACAGTCCTGTGTTGTGTATGTAGGCCATTATGAAAATTTTGAGATACATAAAAATCATGAAACATAGACTCCACCTGGACGTAAACAAATGAAGCCCTCCCAGCAACACTGATAAGCTGAGCAAGTTGAAACTTGCATGGATCAATCAGAAAGGAAGTGAAATAATGGGCCAGAACACAGTCTGTCTCAAAACTTTCAAAGTGACTCATGTATTTGAAAACTGCTGAGAAAGTGGATCTTGCACGTCCTGGCCTCCGTCACCACACTGCTAACTATGAAAGGTGACAGATGCATTAATTAATTGGATTGTGGTGACCATTTCACAATGTATATGTACATCAAGTCATCACATTGTGTATCTTAAATAAATACAATATTTATCTGTCAATTATAAATAAAATAAAGCTGGAAATAATATAAAGCTGGAAAACAGAAATAGAAAACCAAAAAAAAAAAAAAAAAATGAAGAGAAGTTAGCATTGTCCATGGCAAACAGCAGTAGTAGGAAGATTCGGCCTGTTCCCTGGGGATGAATAATAACATCATGGGATAAGAAGAAAAGACTAGAAATAGCAAAACGCAGCAGCTTCTCCCAGCTGCTACAGGAAGCAAGAGGCTGCAGTAGAGACTCTGGAGAATCAGACCACGTCCTGCATGGAGTAGGGGACTGAAGGCTTGTCTGCACCATCTGTCTGTCCTTGACAGAGTATTCTAAATTTTCCCCTTGATTTGAATAATATGCAGTATCCATTTCCCAGCACAACTAAGACAGCCAAGTGAGAAAACAAATGCCTGCTGGCCCCATGCCTGGAACTGGCCTGTCCCTGTGGCACATCTTCTGGCCCCCTTCCTGTTCTGTTTCACCAGAGCTGGCTTTGCCCTTCCCCAGCAGCACATGCAGTAGCCCCCTGGACCCTCTCCATCATCCTTGAAGGATTGTGGGTTGCTCTGGGCCCCAGAAGCCCCATGGTAGTGCGTCCCTAGAATGCTGACCAGGAAGAGGGGAAGGGTTTGGGACACCAGGAGGATGAGAGGCGGAAAAAAGGGGTGAGTCACACAGAAAAGAGAGCTCCCCCTTCAGGTTGTGTCCTTGCCTTTGCTCTTGCTGCTGATCCAGCACACAGCCCCTGCCGAACAAGAGCTTTCTGGCTCATACGGCATGGCTTGCCCTTGTCCTGAGTGATTATGGGTGGAGAAGCCCCTGCCCAGGGAGACAGGCAGCTTGCCTGGGAGTTCTCCCATGGCTGTGTGGTGGCCTGACTGGAAACTCAGCACTTGCCCTTTCTAGAATATGTTCAGAAGGAGGGTTGGTCACCCTTTGCCAGGGGATTTGTTAAGGGACTTCTTTCTTTTTTTTTCCCTTTTTCTGAGACAGAGTCTCACTCTGTCACCCTGGGTAGAGTGCACTGGCATCATAGCTCATAGCAACATCAATCTCTTGGGCTTAAGTAATCCTCTTGCCTCAGTAGTAGTAGCCTGTAGTAGCTGGAACTACGGGTGCCTGCCACAATGCCCAGCTATTTTTTTTATAGATGGGTCTTGCTTTTGCTCAGGCTGGTCTTGAACTCCTGAGCTCAGGCAATCCACTCGTGCTGGCCTCCCAGAGTGCTAGGATTACAGGTGTGAGCCACCTCACCCAGCCTTGGGACTTCCTTCTTATGGTGAATTAGAAGGAAGTTAGCATTGTCCATGGCAAACAGCAGTAGAAGGAAGATTTGGCCTAATAAATTATCTTAAAATTTCTTCTAACTCAAATTTTAAAACTTGATTTTGTGCATGCACCTACAGTTAACATGAAAATAAACTACAGAAGTAATTATTTTAATAGAAAAAGATCACTGACAGGATAAAACTTTAATGGTAGTAAACAAAGGCCTTAAAATATTAAGGTCATTAAATATGAAATGTGTTTTCAAATCAAAAGTATAGTTTTTTATATCTCAAACAAGAAGCAATACAATTAATCAAAGTATTTGCCAAAGCTATTGACAGTTTTGCCATCTTAATGGTAGCTTATTAATGCCAGCAGCAAAGAAGCTAGAGAATGACTGATGATGAAATTGTGAAAGGCATTTTCCACAGCTTGTTGAGACTTGCCTTGCAAGAAGTGGTCCAAATTCTGGAAGAAGTGATAGTCAGTGGGTAGGAGGTCTGGCGAATACAGTGGATGACAGAGTTTCCAAGTCCAGCTTCTGTAGTTTGAGCAATGTTGTTTGTACACCATATGGTCAAGTGTTGTCTTGCAAGAGGACTGGCCTGTCTCTGGTGACCAATCTCAGCTGTTTAATTGCCAGCATCCTCATCATTTTGCCTAACTGGTTGCAGTAGAAATATGCTAATCAATTGACCAGGTCTTGTGAAGCTATAGTGGATAATACCAACACTGGACCCTCAAACAGACATCATTAACTTTTTTGGATGAATATTGAGTTTTGGACTGTTTCAGCACTTCATCTTTATCCAACCATTTTGCCAAACATTTGCGATTGTCAAAAGAATACATTTTTCACGACCAAAGCAAATAGCTTCAGAATGGGAAAAGATATTTGCATATTATGAATTGGAGAAAAGCTTAATAGCCAGGACCTATGGAGAATTCAAATTAATCAACAACAAAAAGAGCCAACATACCATAGATCACTGGGCAAGAGACATGAATAGAATCTTCTCTAAAGAAGACAGATAAATAATTAACAAATGTGTGAAAAAGTACTCATCCTCCTCGATCATCAGAGAAATGCAAATCAAAACTACCCTGAGATATCACCTAACCCAGTAAGAATGGCCCACATCACAAAATCTCAAAGCTGCAGATGCTTATGTGGATGTGGAGAGAAGGGAACACTTTTACACTGCCGGTATGGCTGCAAGCTAATACAACTTTTTTTGGAAGGAAGTATGGAGAATACTCAAAGAACCCAAATTAGATCTCTAATTTGATCCTGCAATCCCATTACTAGGCCTCCACCCAGAAGAAAAAAAAATAATTTTATCATAAGGACATTTGCACTGTACCGTTTATTGCAGCTGAATCACCAAAATATGAAAACAACCTAAATGCCCATGAACCAAGGAATGGATTAACAAGCTATGATTTATGTGTTTTATAGAATATCATTCAGCCATTAAAGAAGATGGAGACTTTATATCTTTTGTATTAACCTGGATTGAGTTGGAGCACATTCTTCTTAGTAAAACATCACAAGAATGGAGAAGCAAGAATCCAACTACTCAGTTCTAACATGAAGGCAGTAGATGATCTAATATAATGTGGGGGGTAGCGGAATGAGGGAATGGGGAGAGGGAAGAAGGGAGGGGGTTGGAGAAGTCACAGTGTAGCGCAGACCTCTTGGGGGTGGGACACAATTATAAGAGGGACTTTACCTAACAAATGCAATCAGTGTAACCTAATTCTTTGTACCCTCAATGAATTCCAAACAAAAAAGGATCCATTTTTCACCACACATAACACATGGTATTGAAATGGCTTGCCTTCACATTGTGACAGCAAAGAAAGCAAGAGATGATGTCTCTTCTGATAGAGAGCCCCGTGTGTCCAACTTCTTTACCTTGCTGATTTGTTTCGAATGTTCCAGTATTGTTGGAAGAGTAACGTCAAATCTTGCTGCTAATTCACATGTAGGTTGAGATGGATTCTCTTCCAGCTTTCAGCTCATCATTACATACCTTGGTCTGGGTTGAGCAGGTGACTCATTTTTAAGATTAAAATCACCCCAGAACAGAATTTCTCAGACCATTGATGTATTCTGCCACATCAGCCACATCCTTTCTGAACACTTTGTTGACAGTTCAAGCTGTCTGATCTGCACTGGTCCCACGATGGAACTCATATTTGAGAATAACACAAGGTTTTGACTTATCCATGGTTTTACAAAAATTGCTGTAAGAAAAAAAAAGGGAAATAATCAGAAACTAAAATGTGTTTAGAAAGAATGAGGATGTACCCTCACAATAAAAACAAAACCATGAAGCGTCAGGGAGAAATGGCAGAGATGAGCTGTCAAACTTACTGCGTAAGGAAATTGAGCCTTTCATACTTAACAACCTGTATAACGTTAATAAACGATATATTTGGGAACAATAAAAAGATTTGCACTCAAAAGATAAACTCTTTCAAAAGCAATTGCTAGTTTGGTATATCAAAATGGAGTATATCTACCCTACTGTTTTCTGGGTTTTGTCTAAGAAAGAGTAATTTGTGACAGGATTCCTATATTTTTAATGCAGAGAGTGCACTTTGTGATGGGGGGTCAATTACAATTTTCCTTCTACAGCAGCAGCATTTTAAAGTCTAATATTTTATTATAACTTACAGCTAAAATTGTTTCCTATGGGAAAGAATGTCTGACTTTTATCATAGAAATCAACGCAGAAATAGGGTTTTGTTTACTGGAATTTATTTTGCAGACTGTAGAGCAAAGTTACTCCCCAAACCTACCCTGTGTGGAAGCATTGGTATCTGGATGTGGGAATCATGCCCGGTCTGCAGCTCGGCTGGTGGCTGACACTTGGACCCCGTGCACGGTGGGCTTTGTAGCCCACATACAGCTTCCCCCAGAAGCAAATGTTTTACCATCCTCTCAGAGCAGCAGGAACGAGCTTGGGGTCTCTTTCAGGTAATTTTCAGGGTCTGTGGTGGGCAAGAAAATAATTGGAAGACAACCACCCAAATGAAGCATTTAAGAGACTCTAAAACATCCCAAATTAATGCTTCCACCATACATGTGCATCCATCAGGATAAACTAGTACTTCAAGGAGTCAAATCCCAGCAAACATCCCTCCAAATGTAAGGATGGAGCTGGGTGGGGCTACACAGGCAGGACTCAGGACTGCCTTCCCCAGGGGTCACCCCCCCTGGCCCCCAGCAGAGACTATTCTGGAGCCTTCTGTCTCAGCATGTTTGGAACTCAAAGGAGAGGTCAAGAGAGTGCACACAAGGGACATTCAGAAATACAGAGATTGGGTGGTACCTGTGGCTCAGTGGGTAGGGTGCAGGCCCCAAATACCAAGGGTGGCGGGTTCAAACCCCACCCTGGCCAAACGGCAACAAAACAATAGCAGGGTGTTGTGGCGGGCACCTGTAGTCCCAGCTACTAGGGAGGCTGAGGCAAGAGAATCACCTAAGCCCAAGAGCTAGAGGTTGCTGTGAGCTGTGATGCCACAGCACTCTACCGAGGGTGATAAAATGAGACTCTGTCTCAAAAAAAAAAAAAGAAAGAAAGAAACACAGAGACTGTTTTCAAAGGTCACACCTCCTTGGTGCTTTCCAGGCCTCCCCTGCAACACCAGTGGTGTCCACACCACCAGCTTCAAGGGAAGCAAGAGAGGCCTGTTGCAACCGAGTTGTCATCCCTGGGCCTCAGGGCTTGTTGGCGCCAGCCCCTCCCTCTCTGTGAGCACCTGCTCCCTGTCCATAGACTGTCAGCTCTCACACCCAGGACTCCCCCACCTGTGACAGGCTGCCCTGGGCTCTGGAGGGGCAAGAAATGAGCAGCTTAGATCTGTGGCCTGCATTGCAGGATGGAGGTGCTCGTAGGGCTGTGATGTTGTTGTTTTGTAACCTTTGTTATTATTTTTTTCTCACTATAGAATGACTGTGTTCATGGTAATAAAAAATTATAAAAGTAGAAATAGGAAAAGAAAATGGGCTAAGCTTGCTTTGGCCAGTTTTGCTCACCATTGTGGTCTCCCTGCTTTTTTTGCCAGCCACCAGTTGCCTCAGGCTCAGCAGAGGAGCCGTCATCTAAAAGTCATCATCCCACTGCTTATGCCTCTCCAGGCTTTTAGAGTAAAATCCAGATCCCTTGGCCGGACCCACTGACCTCACGCCTCTCCCTGCTCCCCTCTTCTTTCTTCCCGGGGCTCACCCTGGGCCATTGTACCAGCTGTTCCTTGTGTGTGGGATGTGAGCTCTTGCATGTCCTTGTGCCTGGCTCCTGCATGCCATCCCGTCCCACTCAAACATTAGCTCAGAAGAGAAGTGTCCCCATGCCCTTCCCATCCCTTTCTCTACATCACAACCGTATCATTTTCCAGACAGATCTCCCCACCAGTTGCATCATCTGCACTCATGACCTTTATTTGTTTTTCATTGCCACCTACCTCCTGGCTAGAGGAGATGGCAGTGGCATCAGGGCCTGGTTAGTCCAGTGCTCCATCAGTGAGAGAGGGAGTGAGTTCCGCAAGGTCACCTGCTAGGTTAAAAGATGTGACAGTTTCTGAGAGGTATTGTTAAATTGTTCTCCAGAGAGTTTATGCAGATTTTTGCTTCCACTAGCACACCCAGAACTTGTCTGCAGGGAGCCCAGTTCCCGAAAGCCATGTCTGGCTGGCCACAGCCACCATCTTTATCAGTTCCCCTGTGACCCCAGGCATCAAATATGTACTCTGTGACTAATCCACTCATTTCCAACCACCTCTTTTCAAAGTTATTTCATCATCATTCCCTTTTCTTCCAAATTTGCCTGAAGGAGATTAAGTTTCTCAGAAGGAATCATTTGCCTTTAATGAGGCAGGACTTGCCCAGTGACCCTGAATTAAACACCCTCACCGCACGGCTCACCCCAGGCTGCTGGGTTGCCCACCTGATCTCACAAGCGCATGTGCTCCTCACATGTGTGTGTTTTCTGCTCTCATCTTCACAGCAGCCCAGAGAGAGTTACCATATTTCCTTCCTTGCAGATGGAGACTCTGATTTTTGAGCTGCCTTGCTACTAAATGCATGCACCAGGATTTGAATGTTACTGTCTCTCATGCATTTATTACTTCATTCTGTGGCCATCCTATGTGCTGCCCTGACATGTGAGATGCACGACATCAAATGCCGAGGATGCAGTTCTGAACAAGGCCCTGTTCCCCTCCCTGTGGACTTCATGTTCCCGTAGGGAGGAGCAATGTTAGACAAATAATTATAAAGTTTAAATTGCAACTGGAGTAAGCACAACAAAGGAGAACAGAGAGTCATTAAAACATAAATCAGGGCTTGGGGACTCTTCTGGGGTTCATGGAAGGCTTAGAGAGAGGCAGGCAGAGGGGACCTGAGATGCTCCAGCCATCCCACCAGTGGCACCCAGGCCCCATGACCTCACCGCCCAGCCCAGCCCTGCCCACCCCAGCTCAGTTTTGTCATAGGAATGACCCCAAGCAAGACCCCAAGCAAGACCAGCAGAGGTCAAGCACTATGAGAAACACACATTGTTGTTTTTAAGTCACTAAGTTTGGGGGTGGCTTTATACACAGGATAGAAACCAAAACAGAATGCAATGCTAAACAGAAATTATATCTCACAGTTTTGCCTGCAGTCACTCGGACTGAGGTGCTCAGTAAAGACAATGCTTTTGTAGCTAATTTGCTGCCATGATGAGACAGAATATGGAATATTAGCCACTGAAGGCCACCACTCTAATGAAGAATGATCACTTTTACTGGCACTTGGAAAGATGGAAGAAAAAGTTCAAATCCGAATATACGTCCCCCAAACCAGGGTTTTCCTAAGAAAACAGAATCTTTTATCTATGGCTCCCTCAGGGTGATGGTGGCTAAGAATCAAATCTGGTAGTTTTCCAATTTGGGGAGGGGTAACACTGAATGCTGGACTAGGGAGACATGGAGGGCCTCAGAACCTGGACCTGGCAATGTGCCTGAGTACACTCTCCATCCCTCTTTTTGAAGACGTTGTCATGTCCTGGTCACAGAGAATTACTCTGCAAGAGGACAGGTCTACAATTATACTTGATCCTGGGGGTGAATTTCGGAGTCAAAACATGCAAAAGAAAGCTTCTGTGGTAGTTATAATACATGTCTGCAGTCCTGTGGGGCCTCCCCTTGAACCTGGGTAGGCCTTTGTGAGACTCTGTGACTTCCTAAGCTTGGCGAGCAGAGGCCATGCAGTTGTGTCTGTTTCTCTTGGGACACTTGTTCTGGGGGCTTTCAGCTGTCCTGTAAGAAGTCCAGCCATGCTGAGCTGCCTTGCAAAAGGACCACATATAGGAGTAGCCAAGAGGCCTAGCTGTGATGGCTCACAGATGTTTGAGTCTTTCCAGGCCAGGAGCCAGACATGAATAAGGAAACCTCTTGAAGACGGCCTTCAGTCCCTGCCATCTGACTATAACCATGTCAGAGACCATGGTGAGAACTGCCTAGCTAAGCTCAGTCAAGCCACAGAGCCAGGTGATAATATTACCTGGTTGCATTGTTTTAAGCCATGCTTTGGGGTGGTTTGTTTTGCAGTAATAGAAAGCTGGAGCATTCACCTGCAAAATAAATTGTAAGACGATGCTGGTATACATCAGGGATCTCTTGGGAATAGGTATATGAGCCCATGCTAAGGGTGCAGAAAGCAGCAGATGGATGGCTTTAAGGAGGAGGAAAGAGAAATCTCCTAAGACAGTGAGAAGGTTAGCTTTGTGTTAACCCAGCTAGGCTGTGGAGCCCAGTTGTTTGGCCAAAACATTAGCCTAGATGATGTTGCGAAGGGGCTTTGTAGCAGGATTAAGATTTACAACCAGTTGATGTTAATCAAAGCCAGCTTGTCTCCCAAACATGGGTGGGCGTCACCCAGTCTGTTGAAGTCCTTAAGAACAATGACCGAGGTTTTTTGAAGGAGAAGGAATTCTGCCTCTAGACTGCAACATAGAAATCCTGCCTGGCTTTCCAGCCTTCCGACTCAACATCACCTCTTCAACTTACCTGAACCTCTAGCCCCGCTGCCTGTGCATTTTCAGGCTTTCACAATCACATACACGAGCCATTTCCTTAAAATCTCTCTCTCCAGATACATAGATATGGTATAGAAATGGGTTAGAAATAGATACAGATATAGATGCAGATACAGGTATAGACACAAATATAGAAATAGATATAGATACAGTTATAGACACAGATAGGGAAATAGATGAACTACCGAGGCAGATACTGACAGAGGCATTCTCTGGGTCCTGTCTCTGGGGAAACTTGACTGACCAAGCAGTGAAGCCCGGCACAGGAGTGACCTTGCTGAGGGTGGTGGTAGCATATCCTCTCCAAAGGGAAGGGCACTGTGGTGGTTCTCATACCCTCATCATTAAGAAGAAACATAATTCTGGCTCAGCTTCTGTAAAATGCAGTGGCATGCCACTGAAAGTGGGTGAGAGGGGTGAGCAGGCTGAGTGGGGGGCTGGCTGCTGTGTGCGGGGCTCAGAGACACCAGGCTCTCTGACAGGACTAGCGGCACAGACAGACCTCTGTCATGCACCTCTCAGATATTGCATGGACACGTGGCTTAGGGTCCCAGATGGGGTCTGCTACAGCCTCTCCCAAGGAATCTCAGGGAGGCCCCATGGCATTTGGAGCATGGTGGAACATTACTGCTTGGTGGCAGCTGATTCTACAGCTTTGAGGAACCAAATTCTGCCAGCAGCAGGGAGAGCTCCAGAAAGGATCCTGACCCTGACATGATACCCAGCCCTGGCTGGTTCCAACCGCAGCCTTGTGAGACCTGAGGCAGAGTATCCAGTCCTTGCATCCAAACCTCTGACCACAGAAACTGTGAGATAATAAACGAGCGTTTGAAACTACCAACTTTGTAGGAGTTTGGTATATAGTAGTAGAAAAAAAATAAAACTAATTAGCCAGATAGCCTCAGTTGCTGGTTGAGCTTCCTGTGTTGAGTCATCTCTAGGTGTTCACAAGCACTTGTCATCTGGTGTATTGTCAGATCTGGACAGGGCATGGTCATATCCCAAAGGCACCACTTCTCTCTCTCTTCCCTCAAAGCAGAGGGGAGCCAGGTACTCTCTCACTCCTGCCTTCTGGAAATAAAAAAATCTAAGCCAGGCTAACTAGTAGCTTCCAGTGGGGGCTGTCAATTAACAACGCAAAGATGCTGGGCCACTTAGAGACTATTCCTCAGGGAGATGGCTGAGCCAGAAGGGTGGATGTGGATGAGGACTTGGGGCCAGCAGCAACATTCCCAGAGATTGGAGACTCCTCCCACTGCACACACGCTTGGCTCCCAGCCCCTCTCTCCTCCTGCTCTGCTTCTGAGCCTGGCTCTTCATATCTCTGGATTCAATGAGTCATCTGATAATCTTCCAATATGTTGTTGAAGTTAGTTAGAATCTGTCTGCATCCAAGAACGCTTACTAGTTCAATTGATAAATGCTGCTTCCCCTCCTCACTTTTTGATCTTTATATATCTCTTGGCTAAGTATTGGGGTTAATTGGAATTTATCAATGACATGTCTGTAAATATGCCCAGTTGATCCTGTTTAAAACGAATGCCATCTCAGAGTAGTAACTGAGTGGCATCAGTGCTGGCTTAGACAGCCGGTTCTCTCGTGCCCCAGTGTGGCCTGCTCTGATCATACAAGGGAGGAAAGAGAAGGCTTCTTTCTCCTATGGTTGCTCCCTCTTCCCCATCTTCAGGGCTGTATCTGGAGAATAAGTACCACTTTATTTACAGAGAAACTTGGGCTTCCTCCAGAAGCAGAAGAATAGGAGTGTCCTCATTTTGGAGGGGACTATAACCGGAGTGATATTTGTTAAAGAAATGCACATGCATTCTAAATGGTCATCTTCCTGGGACCACATACTTGGCCCTTGACCACTTCGAGGGTGTGGAGAAGGGGGTTTGAGGGGCACTAAAGAGAAACACTGACTTGTTATTGCCTCAATATGTCAACTTTCTGTAAAGGCCTAGATAGTAAATATGTTATAAGAAAAAAAGGTTTTTTAAGGGAGTATTTTACCACTGACGTTTCTTATTACATGCATTGGTGCAGGACAACAAAAGAACCATGCACGGCCATAATTCTGGTGAGTGCAGTCCGCAGCTCTGGGGAGCAGACATGTTCACTTAGACTGTGAAATAGGTAATAGAGTTTATCTGTAAGCCAGATGCCAGAATGTAGGCAAAAGGTATTAACCCAGAAATGGATTTCAGAGAAGCATTAAGCCACAAACATGACCCAGACCCTGAGTCAGCAGCCAAGTGCTGAAGTCTTGTGCTGAGACTGGAAGGCCAGAGCTGGAGGAATTCGGCTTCACCTGAAGCCCAGTAGAGCACGGGGAGGTGAGGCCTCCAGTGCCCCGGCCCAGCTGCTCAGGGCACTGCCATCACTCTGTTGGAGCTTTGACTTTTGGATTAAAAAATCTGATCAAAAGAGAAAATTTTTTTCTCAGATAAAAGGGAAAAAAGGGCTCAGGACTAGTTTTATTTAGTGTAATTCATGGATGGATGTTATAATAAATCAGGAAGGTTAGTATGACCCAGTCATTTTCCCCTTTGATTATTATTAAATACTGGGTTCACATGAGAATATCAATGAATCCTGCAGAAAATGTTTAGTGACATGAACACAGATGACAGGAAGAGTGATCAATGTGGCAAGGGGATTGTAAGGCAGGGCCAGAGATGGCTTCAGTGTGGCTAATGACCAGGCCCCTCAGAGAAGGGATGGTGTTGGCACCTCTGTGTGTTCCAGGGCCCATCACGGGGTCTTGACATACCGTGAGTGAGCAGACGTGAGGACTGCATGTGAAAAGTACTAGAATGAGTGGCTGGGATGCTAGATCCAGCATTAGTTTGGAGAGGGAATGGTTGGAATAAGCTGGTAGTTTTTAAAATATGGTATTTGAAGCATAGGTAGAAATTAATTAACAGGATCTCTGGATGAAAGACCCTGAAACATTATTTGTTCTGGGTCACATCTGGTTAATATTAATTTAATCTTCTTTTTAATAACTCTTTATTTCAGATTAATATGAGGGTACAAATGACTAAGTTTGCTTACATTTGTTTGGGAAGGTCCCTGTTGTAGTTGTGTCCCTGCACCCAGGAGGTGTGCTATGTACCCTTATGTTGTGTCCATTAGGTGGGAGCACACTGATTTACCTACCTCCTCTCTTGTCCCTCCCAACTTGAATTGAATAACTCTTAATTTAAAATGAAATCTTTCTTCCTGTAGCTGTCACCCTTTGTGACAAGAGAATTTGCTCTTGGAATTCTGTAAGTAGACTGATGCTTCTGCACAATAGCCATTTAAGTAGTTGGACTCAGCAACTGCTGAGTTCCCTCCCTGAAGATCAACTCCCCTGGTTTCTCAAAATGTATATGCACAGTGTGGTGCTGAGACCCCTTATGACCTACTTGCCTCTCTCTAAATTCCTAGAATTGAACACAGAATATAGGCGATGTGACCTTCATCAAGCCCAGAGGCACATTCACTTCTCATGGCCAAATCAGTGGATTGCAATATGTTGCCTTCACGATCCACCTTGGGCCACACCCTGAGGTTCTGGGGGGAATCCATCTGGGGGCCAGGCACCTGACATGCTCTGAATGCATGGCCATATCATCCTTATCTCACTGATGGCTCCCCTGAGTTTCCTGTTGATGCAGTTTCCCCAACATTCCAGGTGGCAAGCTGCAGTTTCTCGCTTTCTTTTCGTGTTCCTGAAATTGATGGGACTATGGGAGGTACTTTGGGGGTATCTTCTCAGAGCAACTCTCTTTCTCACAGCCTAGTTTGACAGTGGATTGGATCACTTGTGGGCTCATTTGTGAGCTGGTCAGAGTCTGAGATGGCCAGTGCTCAGGAGGACACCTGAGGCTCTCCACCCCTTCTCTTAGGATTTGGAACAGGGTTCCTAGAGGTGGGTTTTAGAGCTGGAAGTTCACACAGATGCAGGAAGCCATTTGGGGGCTTGTGTAAAATGTCTAAAGGGAGAAGTTTATGGGGGTGGTCATGTTAGTTGCCAGTGTGATGCAAAAGCAATGTGCATGTGTAAATATTATGTAATGAAAATTATTGCTTCATATGAATTCATTGAAATCTGTCTTCAGTATCTTCACTTACAAGCTTTTTTTCATTCCCTCTCTACCCTTTCCAAAGGATTTCTTTGCCATCTTGCACATGTCTTTAGATCTACTTTTCTGTTGTTATTTAACTGTGTATCATGTAAGTGCAATGATACAACTCATTGACTTAGGATCCTAAAACGTTTACCTCAAAGACAGGCAATATCAAATCAAAGATTCGAACCTTCTAATTAAGTCAACCCCAGATGGTCCCTTGATGAGCTTTGAGAATTGCTCCTGACTAGGGGGAAGGTTTTCATGAAAATTTTTATCTGTGATCACTGAAAAAAGTTATCAAGCATCTATCTGAAACAACCCTTCTGCCAAGCATGTCACATATGTTATCAATGCTATTTGTTTTTAGTGCAAGAAATCATTATAATAAAGAAGCATGCATGGGATGGGCATACTTACACTAAAAAAAAATTATTTGCTATTTAAATTCAAATTGAAGTGGGTGTTTTGTATATTTATTTGTTAAGTTTGGCAAATTTGCAGTTATGCAAGGATAGAATCCTATCCTTTTGTTAAGTTCTTTCAAGAACAGAGCAAGACAAAACCTTTGCAGCGAGGATGACTATCCTTCACTGAGGGTGTTTAGTCCATTTGGTGGGGTTGGGAGCATTCTGACTCCCAGCTCCCATCATGCACCAGGGGGGTTGTGCCAATACTCCCAGACTCCAAGTGGGTCTGACTTGCTTGGCCTCACAGTGGATAAGAGGTGCTTTGTCAACACTGTGCCTCATTTGCCACTTCAGAGCATCATGTCTGTTGACATTGCAAAATAGCAGAAGGATTTGACAACAGGCCTTTTCAGAATATTCACCATGAATGGACAAAGGACAGTCCTAAGTGGGTCAGCAGCTGCCCTGGAGAGTTTTCCGGGTGAGGAATCACATCTGTTTACCCAGCCTTCACATGACCTTCACTCTACTCACCTCGGCCTGCTCACCCAGCCAACTCATCTGGACAAAGGCAGTGGGTGTGTCCCCTCCATCACCGCATTGGCGTGCAGCTCCAGTCTCTGTGATGATGGGCACTGTGTGGGAGGCTTCCTGGGATGGCCTTTGAAACCTTGCTCTGTGGCATTTAAGAGGAAGTTAACTTGTCCTAATTTGTCAGTCGTCAGTGGTTGGGGAGTTCCATGTGCAGTGGATCTACGCCAGAGGTTAAAATATAAAGGCAGTCAAGCCTTCATACAGCTTTTGTGTCCCTCTTGACATTGTCTGCAGGGAGCAGTCACATTGTGCAATGAGCTGGCCTCTGTGACCCACTGGTGGCTTGTGAGAGTTTGGTGTGGGATAGAGGGCTTGTGTGGGATAGAGGGCTTTTAGGGCCTGCCATGGGCCCCATGCCATGCCATAGAACACAATGTGGGCTGGCTGCTGTAGGGTCACTGTGGGGTTGGGGATGGTTCCCATCCCCATGATCAAGAGACAAGGTAGAAGTGTCTAGAAACCATACCGCATGAGACCAGCTGCTTCATGGAAAAAAGTCTTCCCCCAGTTAATTTACCCAGAAGAGAGTTCTAAGAGTTTGAGATGTTCCACAAATATTCATGTTAGTGACTTGGGACATGTCGTACTATGAGATCATAGGGCAAAACTGCTGTTCTTGGATGATGAGCCACAAAAACTACACTGGTTTGGTTTTCTTACAGCAAATTATTTATAATTAGCCACCCATTGCAATAAAGACACAAATAAGCAATTCATGCCAGAAATGAAAATATCCAGTAACATAGGTCTAACCTTACCTAAAAATCAAATAAATTAATATTAAAACAAAATATTGGTTTGATTAAATATGATTTAAAGATGGTAACACTCAGAGTTGACAGCCATGTTGAGAAAAGAGCCCTATCCTATTCTGATGGGGGGAAAATATTTGGTACAACAATTCTGAAGGGCACACACCAAAAACCTTAAATATAATTATACTTTTTAACACAGCAGTTCAACTTCCAGAAATTACCCCAGGGAAATAAATATAAATATGAACAAAGTTTAGGTACACAGAAGTTCATGGCAACATAAAGTCTAAAAATCTCAGTATTCAATAAATTACTATTCCTCCATGTGAAGGAATATTTAAAATGATGACACAGTTGTAGAAAATGTGTATAAATAGCAAAGAAAATTCTGAGAAAGAAGACAAAGGTGAGGGATTGGTTACAGGAAGACATACTATAAAATTGGAGATTAAAACAACATGGAAATGATTCAGGAATAATAGATACATAAATGAAATGGAAGCCAGTCCATAAACAGAACCATATGTATATCATTTTTTGTTTGATTAAGAAATATATTAAAATAGTAGGAAGAGGTTTTGGGGATTAGTGTTTGTCCATTGGGACCCTTAACATATACTCGAAAATAAACTATAAATTCCTGGCAGCTTTAGAGGAGAACATCACCAGTGAACAGTAGAAGGGAATACAGAAGAAATATTTTCACGCTTTGAGGGTGGGGAAGGATTTCTGAAGCAAGAAGCAAGAAGCAAATCAAATCTCTGCAGCAAGATTGGCTACACGTTCACCCAGCCATGCCCTGTTCCTGCTGGCACTTAGGATGGCAGCATGTCCTAGCCCTTGCTGTGCCTGGGCAGCAATCTGTGAGTCAGCTCTGGCTGGTGGGAAGTGGGGGACAGTCAGGAGTGCCATGCCCAGCCCAGCCCAGCCCCACTGATGCAGCATCCGAGAGGTGTGGCCTGCACTGTCATCCATGCACGTGGGGGCAGGTAAGACCGCTGGGATGGCAGAGACATAAATGAAAAATACCGCAGCGCCCTAGGAAATGTTGCTGGGACACAAACATCTGCTTTAGAAAAAAATAATTTGTGTGTGTGTTAATCAGGGTTCTCCAGAGAAACAGAACCAATAGGAGATGTGAGAAGAAATTTATTAAGGAAATTGGCTTACCTGGTAGGCTGATTGAAAGCTGGAAAACCAGAGAAGTTGGAAGCACGACTCAGTCCAGAAGGCTCAAAGTCAGGGAAACCAGTGGTGTAGCCACCAGTCTGAGAGTACTCGGAGGCATTGGTGCAAGTCTCAGAGTCCTAAAACCCAAGAACCTGGAAACTGATGTCCAAGGTCAGAAGGAGAAAAGGTGCCCACTGCATAAGGGAGACAGAAGGGAAGGAAAGCAAGCTGAACGTCCCATTTTCCACCTGCTTTGTCCTAGTAGCGTCCCCAGCTAACTGATGGTGCCTGCCACTTTGGCAGGTCTTCTGCTCCCACTCCACTGACTCCCAGGTCAGTCTCCCCCCAAGAAATATCCTCACAGACATACACAGAAGCAATGCTTCACTGGCCTTCTGGGCATCTCTCAATCTGGTCAAGTTGACATCTAAAGTTAACCATCACAGTGTGTGTGAGTGTCATGTCACTAAGAATGGAATTTACAAATAAATCCACAGCTAGCACTAATGACAGAAATCACAAACAAAAAGTGCCATATTTGATCCCATGAAAATTAGAACATACATATGGCAAAATAGATGATAAGCAAAGTTAAAAGACAAGTAATTGGAAGAAAGTATAGAGAAACCTCAAAGAACTCAAATTAGGCCTCCCATTTGATCCTGCAATCCTATTACTAGGCATCTACCCAGAAGAAAAAAAATCTTTTTAGCATAAGGACATTTGCACTAGACTATTTATTGCAGCTCAATTTACAATCGCCAAAATGCAAAAACAACCTCAATGCCCACCAGCCCAGGAACAGATCAACAAACTGTAGTATATATATATACTATGGAATACTATTCAGCCATTAAAAAGATGGAGACTTTACATCTTTTGTATTAACTTGGATTGAGTTGGAACACATTCTTCCTTAGTAAAGCATCACAAGAATGGAGAAGCAAGAATCTAATGTATTCAATCCTGATATAAGGACAACTGATGACCTAGTATGTGGTGGGGGCTGGGGGAATGGGGGAGCTGGGAGAGGGATGGAAGGAGAGGGCTGGAGGGTCATGGTGTGTGACACACCTCTTGGAGTTGGGATATAGTTATAAGAGAGACATTACCTAACTAATGCAATCAATGTAACCTAATTCTTTGTACCCTCAATGAATCCCAAACAATTAAAAAAAAAAAAGTAATTGAGAGAAAATATTCACAACATATTAAAAGATAAAACACTGGTAAACAAAAGTGCTCCTATAAATCAATAATAAAAGGTAAAAATAATTCAATCAAAATATAGATGAAGGATAAAGATATTCATGGAAAAAAAGATATTCAGAGAAAACTATGAAGGACAAATGTGAAAATATGATCTATTTCATTTCTAGGCAAACTAAATTAGCATATTATCAAATTTACATAAGATGCAAATTAAAGCCACAATACCCAATATTTATTTGCTCATTCAGTTGGGAAATTTGAAAAAATTTGTTTATAGTCAGAAGTTTGCAAATACTGGTGTGTGGAGAAAGAGGCATCCGTACACTTCTTTTTTCAAATTGTTTTTGCAGTGGGTTGCAATTTAAAATGTGCTGACCTTGAACACATCAATTCCACTTCTCAATGTCTATAGTAAAGAGAAGCTTAAGTAAATTTTGATACCTCCAAACTTGGAATATAATGCATTGGTGTAAAAAAACCCCTCAATTATAAGCAAAGAAAATACCTTGCAATATTATTTGTGTAGAATGATGATTCCCCTTATGTAAGTGTTGCCCCTAAATGTCTTTGGCTAAGTGTATGGGTATTTTGGTATATCTGTAAGGAAGTTTTTTTTTTTTTTTTTTATTGAATGGTAACTATGTACATTAATGCACTTCTGGGGTACAGTGTGGTGTTTTCACACACAATCCGAAACACTTCCATCAAACTAGTTAACACAGCCTTCATGTCGTTTTCTTAGTTATTGTGTTAAAATGTTCATATTCTACTCTTAGAAAGATTCACTTGTACCCTTGTAAGATAAACCACAGAAGTAATCCCTCCAATGCCCCTCCCTCAACCCATTCCCCCTCCCCTCTCCCCCTCCCCATATTCTTAGGCTATTACTAGGTTATAGCTTTCATATAAAAGGTATAAATTAATTTCATAATAGGGGTGTGTACATTAGATACTTTTTCTTCCATTCTTGTGATACTTTGCTAAGAAGAACATTTTCCAGCTCCATCCCTGTGAACATGAAGGACGTAAAGTCTCCATCCTTCTTTATGGCTGCATAGTATTCCATGGTGTACACATACCACAGTTTGTTGATCCATTTGTGGAT
>NW_003852483.1:3402147-3471607 GCF_000181295.1 Otolemur garnettii | reverse complement strand
TGTGTTCTTGGCTGTGCAGAAGCTCTTTAGTTTGATCAGGTCCCAATAGTGTATTTTTGATGTTGCTTCAATTGCCCAGGGTGTCCTCCTCATAAATGTTCGCCCAGGCTGATTTCTTCTAGTGTTTTCCCTACACTTTCTTCTGGTATTTTTATGGTTTCATGTCTTAAGTTTAAATCTTTAATCCAGTGAGAGTCTAACTTAATTAATGGTGAAAGGTGTGGGTCCAGTTTCAGTCTTCTACAGGTTGCCAGCCAGTTCGCCCAGCACCATTTGTTATCTGTAAGGAAGTTTAAAGGATGTGGGGGAAAGTCCACAGAGTGGACATGGCCACCATGAGGGTGGAGACAGTAGGGGTGGTGCCAGATGGTGAAAAGCCTGTATGCTTCTAGATTGTTTGAATCTTGTTATAGGAATTGATTATCACTTGTAAAATTAAAAAAAATGAAAAATGCTGCAAGCTCTTAAATGCTCATGAGCACAAAAAATGAACAAGTGTAAGAATTGGAATTAAAATGATAATGAAAGCTGTCTACTGACACAGAAAATGTTTATGATATGTGAAAAAAATTAAATTGTAGATACACTGTGATTGTTAAAAGGAAAACTTAAGTTTGCCAGGGGACAAAAACTGGGGGAAAATACTATGTATTTTATAAACTTGTATTTAAGTATTAATCATTGTTCAAATTACAGTTTGCAGCTTTCTGAACTTGTATTTAAGTATTAAGATGTAGTTAGTTCCTTTTCCCCACACCTGTTTCTAGAAGGACAGCAGAGGTTTTCTGGTAAATGTTTAGTAATCCGTGGGGTAAAGGGTGAGTGATCCCTGATTTTTTTTTTTTGAAACAGAGTCTCATTATGTCACCCTGGGTAGAGTGCCATGGCATCACAGCTTGCAGCAACCTCAAACTCTCAGGCTTAAGCGATTCTCTTGCCTCAGCCTCCCAAGTAGCTGGGACTACAGGCACATACCACAACACACGGCTATTTTTTGTTGTTGCAGTTGTCATTGTTGTTTTAGCTGGCCCAGGCTGGGTTTGAACCCACTAGTCTTGGTTTACGTGGCCAGTGCCCTACCCACTGAGCTATGGGCACTGCCATGTGAGCCCTGATTTGTAGCATCTACTGATTTCTGTGGTGTAACTATTTCTTTCATGGCCAATTTCAAGTTACCACCCAGTATTAACTAGCTTTCAAAATTCCTGACAAACTAAAAATCTGCTCTTACCAACAGATATGAGCTGGCTCTAGCATGCCATTGGAGATAGGCTGGGACAAGGGGCATATCTCTTCTTAGATTTTCCATTTAGGAAAATGCCTTGGGACCCTTTTAGAGCCTTAGATGACTTATGCAAATTAGATAGCAGCTAATAAAGAGTATGATTTGAATGCTGACTGCTGTAGAGCTGAAGTTCTTAGGCTTGTAGCTGGGGTAATATTTTTAAAAAGATTTTTAGACCTGTCTTGTAAATATGTTTGCCTTGAAGCTTCCTATCTTTCAGAACAATGGGTTTCAGTGTATTGGAGAAAGGTAGAGAGTAGCTAGAATATGTCTCAGTTGGGATTGTAGGTGATGATGGCGATGATAATAGTAATTATTATGATGGCAATGGTGATGGTAGTCATGGTGATGATGGTGATGGTATTGTGATAATGATGGTGCTGATGGTGATGACAGTGGTAGTGATGGTGATGATGGTGATGGTAGTCATGATGATGGAGATGGTAGTTGTGATAATGGTGGTGGTGATGGCAGTCATGATGATGGTAGTGATGGTGATGATGGCAGTAGTAGTGATGATGAAGGTGATGATCGTGATGGTGTGGGGATAGTGCTGATGGCAGTGGTGATGATGATTGTGATAATAATGGTGATGGTGATATAATGATGATGATGATTGTGATAATAATGGTGATGGTGGTATAATGATGATGATTTTGACTTCACATCAGACAATGGGTTTGGAGGTAGTCATTTTTGAGAAAAGAAAGGATTGTTGAAATTTACCTTAATATATTCAGAGATAAGCTAGGTGGAAAAATCTTGAAGTTACAGGTATAAGAAGTTCCAACTAGAAAGAAGAGGGCCATATTATTATCTGATGTATTATGGGAAGAAAAAAGGAGAAGGCATATGAATGAGTCTGAGCACAAATGAGACTTCAACTGTGAAGGATTCGAGGCAAATATGACAAAATTCGATGAATCTGGATTTTGAGCACATGAGTTCATCATATTCAGTGTGCTTGAAATATTTTCTCACTTATAAGTAGATCAAATAAAAATAAGTCTTTGGCAGAATCACTATATTTATTCGATGTACAGGGCACCATAAAATAATAGTAACTATAGTTATTCTCTTAAATTGCACATGGACTTTATGGCCACTCTGTATTTAAGAGGGCCATGTCTAATATTTACATTCTGAAGCTCTCCTCATTATACTTGCAACATAATCCTGCCGCAGTGAAAAGACAAGCTGATACACACCTGGGGGTGAAATGAAGGCAGGTCTAACTTATTGCTCTATTACTGTTTGCAAAAGAATTTTGAACCTGAACTTTACAATCCCCATCACCTGCCTTCCTTTCATTTTTTTCCTCCCAATATTGTTCAAGTCATAGTTTGCAGGGGCTGGAGGTGGCAAGGGTTTAGGACTGTGAGCACAGTGGCTGAGGCTGGATGCTCAGCAGGCTCTCTCTGCAGGAAAGGGGAGCCACACAAGGTGCTTTTATGGGGCCCACGTACCCAGCTCCTGAGACAGTACTTCTCTAGGGTGAAAGCTGGTCTGCATACAAAGCAAACAGCTGAGTCTACAGAACATGGTCAAGGAGCAAAGGAATCTGAAGACCTCAGTGTGGCCTGTGGGGATCTACTGGATCATTCTCTTGGTGATTCATGTGCAGTTAAAGACCATCCATATTGATTATTTAGTTGCCACAGCCTCACATAGAGTTGGGGCATATGAAGAAGGAAAGGTATGTGCATGTGTGTGGGTATGTGTGAGGGTGTATACAAGTGTGTGCTTGCATGCATGTGCAAGTGTATGCTTGCTGCGTGCATGTACATGGTGTGTATAGTGTGTATGTATGTGGTGTGACATGTGGTGTGTTTGGTGTATGTGATGTATGCTTGTGTGTGACTGTATGTGTTGTGTCTGTGATGTGTGTTCACGCACTTATGTGTGTATATGTCTGTGTATGTGTGGTGTGTATGTGTGTTGTGCATGTGTATAGAGGACTTCTACCATGTATAGGACTCACCTGTACACAGAATTCATTCCTCTTCCTGTACTCTCCCTGGTGGCTAGGACATAGGTCCCAGTGTCCCTTGCCATTTATGCTTCACTTTTCTGGGCCTGGACAATCTCAATTTGAGTGGTCATCAGAGAATAAGGGAATGTGAAACTCTTTTCTGGCATGGGTTTACCTAGAGTTCCAAATGGTCCCAAGATGATTGGAGTTTTTATTTTTTTGGTTGTTTCTTTTTGAGTTTAAGTAAATGTGAGTACAGTGTAACCTCTGTAAATTGACCACCCAAGGGACTGTAACAAACTAGTCAACATAGGGAGGTGGTCAACATAAGGAACTAGGTGCACTGGTCTGATATGTACATGTGGCACATCATGTCTAGTCTATGAAAATTAGTTCAACTTAAAGAGATGATCAGTGTAGGGAGGTGGTAAGCCATAGAGGTACTGCTGTATTTGGATTTGATTTAATGTTTTTGTTAGGGATTGGCAATTTAGATGAAATAAGAATCAAGGCTTTACTTCTGTGATGAGAAGAAAAGAAAAGATTCTAATTTCTAGGAGTCTGTAGCCTCTGTTGTGCCCGTTCCCATCATGAGGTTGGGGGCATGAATCAGGCGATAGAATCAGGAGAGTAAGAAGAGGAAAGATTCCTCTGGGTCAGATTGCTGGCATTACCGTGTTGGTGCCTGCTGTGAGCACCCTGTCACCAAGTGAATAAAAGCCAGCCAGGACCACAGATTGAAGGTGAAAGTGCCTGCCAGAGGGGGGTTTCCCATATTCCAGGGAGGGCCTGGAGCAATCTCGGTCATGGCCTTTTATTGAAACATTTTTTTTTTGAGACAGAGCCTCAAGCTGTGGCCCTGAGTAGAGTGCTATGACGTCACTGCTCACAGCAACCTCCAACTCCTGGGCTTAAGCAATTCTCTTGCCTCAGCCTCCCAAGTAACTGGGCCCACAGGCACCTGCCACAAAGCCCAGCTATTTTTTGGTTGCAGCCATCATTGTTGTTTGGCAGGCCTGGGCTGGATGCAAACCCACCAGCTCAGGTGTATGTGGCTAGCACCTTAGCCACTTGAGCCACAGGTGCCGAGCCTTATTGAAGCATTATACAACAGAAGTGGGGGCCCATGCACAAGAGCTACATGCTTAATGATCATTATGTGCTTAACGGTCATTATTGCTCTTTCCTCTTCTCCCCCCGGGCTTCACGCCCACCCTGCTGCACCAAGAATGTCCCATGTATAACACCTGCTTCCGACTGATCTTAACTCATTAATGCATGCAGCTGCTTGAGGGCTTGTCTCTGGGCAGCCAAACATCTCCATGATGGCTAGGAGATTGTCCTGCTCCTAGTGCCTCCCTCATGAGCTGATGACTGCTTCCCCAAGCTTGGTGCATGGTCTCCTACATTCCCTGCCTTTTCCTGCCCAAGACGTTCTTGTACGGGGTAAGGGAGAAACCTGCAGTTGTCTGTCTTGTGCATTGTTTTCATCAAGTATCTCTCTTTCTAGCTAGGTAACAGAATAAAAAGCACAAGATAATTAACACAAGTACCTCAGTGAAGGCAGTGAGGGCTTTTCATGGAATAAAAAGAGAAGAGGTTAGACATACTGTTGAAAGTGTTCAGAATTTCAATTTTTGTGACAGATTGCACTCTTTTAGGCAAATTACTTCCTCCCTGCCAAACAATATTGAAATGGTTGATCATGGCAGTAATAATTCTGATCTTACGTATTTTATTACCTGTTTGTCTTGGACTGACCCGTAGGATCCTTAATCAATGACCCTTCCATAGGAAGTATTAACCAATGCCTAAGGTTTTTAATGTCAGGTGGGGAAATGGTAGTGTCAATGAGCTCATCATACCCTTTCCAAGTTGAAGTCTAGAGGAGCAGTAAATAAGTAAAATTCTCTTACCTTTGCTGACGCCAGTGCAATATTGCCAGAAACAAGAAGTCTGCTCTTTTACCTTCTTGTGTTGTAGCAGGAAACCGACGCAGACAGAAGACTCCAGGCACCAGTTGATTAGAGGAAGCGGGTTTATTCAGCCGGGGGTACTCAGCACACCAGCGTGTTTCCCAAAACCAAGCCCCCCCGACTCAATCTCTTGCCTCTCTTTTAGCCACCTTTCAGGGTGGGAGTGCACATGAGGGTCATAAAACAGAGAGACACGACAGCATCCTCAAGGTCCCGGGCTCAAGGGGGAAGGGCTCATTCTCCTGCATCCTTGAAACTGGTCGGACCACCTGCCCCAAAGGCAACAGAAACCCAAGGAAGTTACTAGGTTACAATCTAGGCGCCGCGTATGTCGGGGAGAAACATGCAGACAGCAGGAACGCCTGAGGCTTGGCTGAGGCCTACACAGAGCGGCTAGGACAGATTCTTTTAGTTCTGCTTTAACTTTCTTGCCTCATTGTCACCAAATCTCTGGCTGCTGATGACAGTTTTCTGATGGAGAAGTGGAACTAGTGACATATGTTAACTACTACAAAAACTGACTGCTTTCTTCATTACCCTGTTAGAGCCCAGACGGTGCGTGCTGAGCTCACCCCAGCCTAGAGAATGGGGCTCCCTTAGTGGTGGAACCCTGGATCCTTCCTTTCTGAACAGAAGCTCTAACTGCCACTGGGAAAAGGGATGCTGTCTGCTCCAAACTACTTCCTGCTGAAACTGGGGGTTGATTGGGGGGCAGCTAGAGGTTCCTCAGGGGAGGTTGATCTAGGTTTCACAGTAAATGAAAATAATGGTATCTTTGAAATGCACTTTGGTAGTTTACAAAGAATTTATTTTCTCCAATTTACCAAACACACAGATCTAGAGTTGCTCTCAATGTTTTCTAATTGTCCCTCTAGTAGCTGGAGGCTGATACAACCTATAAAGGTATTTCAAACTGAGAAAATCTTTGGCTGAGAGAATTTGTAATTTCCATTTCATCTATTACAAATTGTATTACCTGATGAACAAAGGTTCCGCTTTTCTTGTGGGATTTTTCCTTTGCTAGTTGAATCCAGGCTTTATTCAAATGGAGTTTCCCTAAATGATTCCAAGTTTCACTTGTCCAATCTCGCTTCCCCTTTGTTACTCTCTCTCACCATCTGCAAAGGGTGCACTATCTCCTGAGTGTCTTTTCCTCCTTTGGTCTGTGTCTAGGCCCCCAGGCAGGACATGGATTAGGCACAAGCCTGCAAGAACTGGGCTAACCATGGGTGCAGGATAGCCATATAAATAAAGAATTTAGTTTATCTGTTTTTCCTCCATTGTCATTTGTTGGTCTGTTTAATTTCCCTATATTTGTCTCTGGGGTGCCAAAGGTCCAGCACACTGAGGGCAGGATCCTCCTTTGGCACAAAGTTGAATGAATTATACTATTTTACCAAAGAGTATTTTGAAATGAAGATGTTACAGAAACTGTTGGGCCTTTTCTTTTCTTTTTTTTTTTGCAGTTTTTGGTCAGGGCTGAGTTTGAACCCACCACCTCCGGTATATGGGGCTGGCGCCCTACTCCTTTGAGCCACAGGTACTGCCCTAACCTGTTGGCCTTTTTGCCCTTTACAATTCTTCCCTCCTTTCCTTCCATATAGAAACTTTGACTGCCTTAAAGGGACAGGGGGCGTCAATCTGCCAAAGGCTTCTTGCACCCCTGAGTCTAAAGGCTGTTGTCTGCTTTTTCCCAAACCCCTCTATAGAAGAGGTGATTAGGAATTGGAAAGAGAAAGCGATTGATTATAAATTGGAAGGAGAGAAGGGAAGAAACTAAATGAGGAAAGCCTGTTATTGACTTATCTTTTTCTTATGTATTTCTTTTCCCTCTTTATCTATATATTTCTCATCTCTTTTTACCTTGTGTTTGAACCTCCCATGTAAAACTGGCTTAGCAGGAGGGAGAGAAAAAGAGAAAGGGTTACCTAAACAAGCAACATTAGTTACAGATGTATTTTGCTATCAACTACTCAGTAAATCAACATTTATAGACACATAATTAGATGTTACTTAGAAAATCCTTAAGACTGGAGAGGTTTCTTGCTCATGTAGAGGTTCAATCCAGCAGGTAGGCACCGCTTTTTGTGCTGTTTTATAATGATAGAAGCAAAACCTTGACACCAAGGTAGCACATTACCAGGTTAACACATAATCAGGTTCTGCCGCCTACTGGTAGTTTTATTGGTGCAAAGGTGTTCCATTCTTACTAAAGGGAAAGCGGCATTCATTTGCCCAATGGAACCCTTGTCTACCCCTAGGGCATACACCTGAGGGTTTGCATTCTCTTTGTTTCTTTTAATTATTAAATGAAAAATGGCCATTGCGATTGTGATTCCTCCTCCAACACTCCTTCCTCACATGGCCTAGCTTTCTACCATTATGGCATTTAGTAGTTTTAACTGTGAGGCTTCTGACTAATTAATCTGAGTTCTGATTCTTCTGGGCAGTCGTTCTTACCTCAGACTCTTTCTCTTAAGTTACTGTTAAGTTCCCTTAATGAAATTAAACACTTCTTCTTTACTGTTTGCCAAAAGGTCCTGCTTACTCCTAGCGAGGGCTTCATCTTTGTTTTTTTGTTTTTTTGTTTTTTTTTTTACTGTTTGTCACAAGATCTCCTTACTTTATAGGCATTCCTTTGATAGGCAGAATGAGCTCTCACAATTTGACAAACAAACCCAGACGCATCACCAAGATGAACAAAATGACTCCACATACAGAATGCTATTTGCCTGAGGTCCACTTACTCTGAGTGCCACACCGCTCTGTTGTCTATGAACAGGGAATTACCCTTTCCTTCCCGTAAACTCCCTCTTGTTGTTTGCCAAGATTTCACTTACTGATCAAACGTAGTTCCACCTTTCAGTCTGGGACCCGGTCCATCTATGTTGGTGCATGTCCACTGTCCCATCTGGGGTGCCCTTATATTGGTGCATATTCACTATCCCACCTTCGTTACCATTATGTTGATGCCTGCTGTGGGCACCCCATTGCTACACAAATAAAAGCAGCTGGGACCACGGATTGAAAGTGGAAATACCTGCAAGAGAGGGGCTTTCCATATTCCAGGGAGAACCTCAAGTAACCTCTGCCATGGCCTTTTATTGAAGCATTATACAACAGGTGTGGGGGCCCATGCACAAGAGCTATGTACTCTTTCCCCCGGGCTTGAGTCCCACTCTGCTGCAACACAAATGTTCAATGTATAACACCTGCTTGCTAATGAGCGACCGTTAATAACTAATTAATGCATGCAGCTGCTTGAGGGCTTGTCTCTGGGCAGCTAAACATCTCCATGCCAGGTGGGAGATTGTCCTGCTCCCAGTGCCTCCCTCAAGAACCGGTGACTGCTTCCACAAGCTTGGTGCATGGTCTCCTACATCACTGTTGTATTTTTTCCTGTAGAACCCAGAAAATGTTGGAACAGAAAAATTGAACCCCTGCAAAAACAGAGAGAGAGAGAGAGAGAGTGAGAGAATATAATCTAAAGCAAAACAAAAAACCCAACCTAGAACAAAAGCAGAAAACTTAAAGAGTCTAGGAGAATGAGGGGAGAAATAGGAGCCTGCGTAAAAGCTGGATTGGGGTGTTTGAGGAGTTTGGACTAGAAAGGACAAAAATCTCTGGGAAAATCCAGCTGTGAGAAGCATTTCAAATGAGGGAAATGGGGAAATTTAAGATGGTTTTTGGGCATTAAGACTGTATTCTCATTTTAGTCATCTCAATAGGTTGTAGTAAAATGATGAGCTTCATTTTAATTTTTGGAGGGCTTGATGTTTAAAATGCTACCTTCATGCTACCTATGGCACACTTCATGAGTGTGGGACACAACCATAACAGGGACCTTACCTACCGATGCAAACATTATACCTAGTTGTGTGTACCCTCATACTAATCTGAAATTTAAAAAATGCTACCTACTACTGAAATGAGTCTGCAAGGTGGCTATAATGCATTTAATTTTACTTTGAATCATCAGCATTTGTTGAGTCATCTCTACACATAGAAGGACTAAATAGGTACTTCTATTATTTGGAAATTTGGAAATTAAAGAGATTTCCAAATTTTTTTAGAAAATATTGCAGTTGGCTGGACATGGTGGCACATTCCTGTAGTCCCAGATACTCAGGAGGATCAGGAGGCTGAGGTGGGGATATTTCTTGAGCTCAGGAGTTTGAGGCTGCAGTGAGCTAGGATTGCACCATTATACTCCAGCTTGGGTAACAGAGCAAGATCTCATCTCTTATAAAAAGCTGCTATTGGCTGTTGTGGACAACCCCTAAGTCCTGCCTCTCCCTCAGTCCTTATATCCAGGCATTCAGGCTGGTTCCCAAGCCCACCAGGTCTTCCATAGCCTGGCCTACATTTCCAGATTCTCCCTCCTTCTTTACTGGGACTCCCCAAGAGCTGGTCCACATCAACTCCAGCCTAAACCAGAATCTCTACCTTCTACCTCTGTCACCAACATGTATGTAGACTCAGGTGCATGAATTGCCCTAAATGGTCACTTTGTGTCTTTATCCCTCCTTCCCACACCCTCCTGTAATGTGTGACTGTGTATAGAATAACAAGTACCAGCAACGCTGGCCATCATTGTAAGAGTGACAAGTGATGTGTAGAGCCTCTGCTGTGTGCTACTGCCCTCAAAGTGGGCACTACTGTCATCCCCTTTACAGTAAGAAATGGAGGCACAACATGGTGAAATGACTTACCAGGATCAAGAAGAGCTAGACTTTGAAACTGGCATTGTGGCTTGGGAATCCTCAATAACAACTACTTTTTATTTTTATTTAATTATTAATAAAAACAAACCCCATAAAAATTATATCTTATCTGCTTTTGATTCTGGATTCCTTTATTTTACCTCCTCTATCCTTCACAGAATCCCTTGCATTTTTTCACTAGTCCCCAGACATGCTAAACTTTTCTTTTCATGGTGAATTGTTCACACTTTTCTAACACCCTTCTCTCTAGTTATCTGAGACGGGCCTTCAAGCTTTGCCCAATTCCTTTAATTGCCTCTGGTCAGTAATATTCCATGTTCAAGAGAATCTGGCTTTAGAAAAATGTCTTTGTATGTATTTCTCTTCAATGTCAATATTCTTTCCCATTTAGTGTGTGATATCCCTGAAGACCACTTATAGCCCAATATACTATTTTATTTCCAGCACCTAGTGTAGACTCTATCACAGATCTTTGGTTATACAGAACACTGGTTTCAAAGGCGGCTGCTTCTTAATGCCGCATTGGCTCTGTGCCAATCTTTTTTTTTTTCCCCTGCCAATTTTTGAAATTGTATAATTTTCTCAGTCTTATCCAATATCCTACTGGGATTCTCTCTCTAGCTTTTTTGCATACTTGCCCTGGTGAAGAGACCATTTGCCAAGGAACTGAGGGTGTCCTCTGGTGAACAGCCATGAAGACACTGAGAGCTCTGGGACAACAGTCTTCAAGAAGCTGAATTTTGCCAACAGCCATGTGAGTGATCTTGGGTGCAGAGCATTTTCCAGTTGAGCCTTCTGATGAGACTGCAGCCTCAGTTGACATGATTGCCGTCTTGTGAGAGATTCTGAAGCAGAAGACCCAAATAATTCATGTCCAGATTCCTAATTCAAAGAAACTGAGATAACAAGTGTGTGTATTTTAAGCTGATGAACTTTGAGGTAATGTGTTACACAGCGACAGATATATAAGGCACAAATCAAAGATCTCAAATGTTGATGATTTTATAGCATAAAATATGAAACAAGTGGACAAAAATACACAATGAATGGATGCCGTAATGTCTCAGAGGCAACTGCATGAACCTGTGGGGAGATTGTCCTGCGTACACTGGGGACCAGTGAAATAAGGGAGCCCAAGTTAGCTGGTTTGATTCCACAGAGATTTCCCCTGGCTGCATACGTTTATATAGCAGATTTTACCTCTTTGACTTTCAATCTACCTTTTCCTTCCCTATCAAACAATTTCTGAACTTGATCTATTTTTTTTCCTAATTTTAATTTATATTGTTATGCTGTATACCAAGTGAAACATCTTAAGGGATAAATTGAAATAAATAAAAAGTTTACTTACAAGGAATAAGAACCCTGAGAACTGAATTAGACCTAATTCTCTTCTTGGGTCCGGTAGCAAATCCAAATAATGTGCCATCTTGATCCAGTTCCAAGTTGCCATGGTCTTTTTTAAAAGCCAGTGCAGAGTTCTGAAAAGAACTTGGTCTCTCTGTTACTGGCATTCCAACATTATATCTCCTTTTGAATGAACTGATGTCATTCCTATAAAAATACCACAGTTGAAATCAACATTTCCTTGCCACGAGCAGTATGCAGACCTGTTTCCTGGCAGGCAATAAAACTGCCTATTCTTCCTATTGATCTGAGACAGGGTGGGGAGAACAGGGAGCAATTTACATTTTGGCATGATATAGAGTTTCTTAGTCTTATCATGATATAGAGTTTCTTGGTCTTATCCTGTGGGACATTTTGGACCAGACAATCACTTAGAGGAGTGTCCTGTGCACTGTAGGATATTTGCCAGGATCTCTGACCTCTACCCACAAATTGCTAACAGCACCCCCAGGTAATGACAATCAAAAGTGTCTCCTGGGTGTTGAGAATCACTCCCATAATACCACTGTGTGAATAACCTGCCTCTACTCTTGTTTATTTGGCAATCAATAACTGCAATGGTTTTAACCCAATATTACATTCACAGATGCATTATTTATTATACATCTTATTTATTGAATTTTTAGAGTTTAAATTTCCACTTTAGAGGGTGAGGGTAGTGTGTCTCTCTGGCATACCACCTTTAATCGGTGTCCACATTTCAAACAAAACTATAATGAATACAAATTTCAAATACTGATTAAGGAGAAAAGATACATAAGATTCTTCATTTTTAGGCTTTTTAAGCCAATTTCTAAGAAGCATGTGTTCTCTTCCTACTGGGGAGGTATACAATGTGTGTTTGGCTCTGCCATTTTTGATTGTATTCAAGAAAAGCATTCTGGGAAGAGGCCATTCAGTAAGTGGACTTCAGTTGATTGAAATCATTATTTGGCAGGAATACAGTTTTATTATTACAGCTTTAAAAACTTACAGTTTTTTTTTTTTTTTTTTCTGGTCAGGGCTGGGTTTGAACTTGCTACCTCCAGCATATGGGGCCAGTACCCTACTCCTTTGAGCCACAGGCACCACCCAAAAAAAATTATAGTTTTTAAAAAATGTTTAGTCATTTTCATTAGCAGAAAAGAAACAAATAATATAAAACAAAAATAAATGTTTAGTACATTTATTCCTAGTTTTTGATTCTTAGTTTAATTTTTAGAAGTAATTCTTTTTTTATTAAATCATAAATACATAAATCATATATACATCAATTTATGGTGTACAATGTGCTGATTTTATATACAATTTGGAATTCTTACATCAAACTGGTTAACATAGCCTTCACCTCACTTACTTACTGTGTCAAAATATTTATACTCTACACTTCATAGATTTGACATGTATCCTTGCAATATGCACCATAGGTGTGGTCCCACCATTTACCCTCCCTCCATCCAACCTCCTCCCTTTCCTCGCCTTTCCCTCCTCTTCCCTCTTCCATACTGGGCTATAGTTGTGTTTTATCTTTCATATGAAAGTGTAGGTGATTATAAATTGGTTTCATAATAGTACTGAGTACATTGGATACTTTTTCTTCCATTCTTGAGATACTCTACTAAGAATAATATGTTCCAATTCCATCCATGTAAACATAAAAGAAGTAAAGTCTCCATCTTTTTTAAGGCTACATAATATTCCATGTATACATATACCTATATCACAATTTATTAATCCATTCATGGGTAAATGGGCACATGGGTTTCTTCCATGACTTGGCAATTATGAACTGAGGTGCCATAAACAATTTGGTGCAAATATTGTTGTTGTAAAGTGATTTTTTTGTCTTTTGGATATACACCTAGTAAAAGAATTACAGGATCGAACAGCAGGTCTACTTTTAGATCCGTAAGTATTCTCCAAATGTCTTTCCAAAAGGAATGTATTAGCTTGCATTCCCCACCAGCAGTGTAGAAATGCTCCCTTTTCTCTACATCCATGCCAACATCTGTAGTTTTGGGATTTTGTGACGTGGGCTAATCTTACTGGAGTTAGATGATATCTCAAAATGGTTTTGATTTCCATTTCTCTGATGATTAAAGATGATGAGCATTTTTTCATGTGTCTGTAGGCCATGCACCTATCTTCTTTAGAGAAACTTCTATTCAAATCTCTTGTCCTGAAGATGTCAATAAATGGAAAAACATACCATGCTTATGGCTGGGAAGAATAAACAGTGATGATTAAAAAAAAATTAAAGTGTATAGTACAGTATTGTGAACTACATGGACATGGTTATACAGCAGGTCTCTAGAAAGTTTTAATCTTGTAAAAGTGAAACTTTATACCCATTGAACAACTTCCTATTCTCTCCTCCCCCCCAGCCTTGGCAACCACCATTCTATTTGCTCTCTCTACAGTTTGATTATTTTAGATAACTCATGTAAGTGCAGGCATGTATGTTCTGTGACTGACTTATTTCACTCAGCATAATGTCCTCAAGGTTCTCAATTTCCTTTCTTTTTAAGACTGAATAATATTTCGTGATAGGTGTACACCTCATTTTCTTCACCTGTTCATCCATCAGTGGGCATTTAGGTTGCTTTCATATCTTGGCTATTCTGAATAACACTGTGATAAAAATGGGTGTGCAAATATCTCTTTAAGACTCTATTTCGGATTATTTTGAATGAATGAATATATATATATAAAACTTGTCCTACTTTTTGACTTCATAGTTCTCTTAGCATAATTTCGTGATTGTAAGTAATTTTTTAGCATGCATATATTCCCCTGTGGGGAATAATTTGAATGTGTCTTATTAATTTTGTGTCTCCCTTACTTAACTGGTGTTTGATAAGAATGTTGCTTGTCTGACAAACTGAAACAACAAATTCAGTTGATGAATGTAATGGGGATCTCGGCCCTTGATAAATATAGCATCTTCTCCTGCAAGGCTGGATCATTAAGATAGGATTATAACTACTGCAATGCATAAACATTATTCAAAAACATGCTCTTCTCTCCTGAAACATAGAAACAGATACTCTGATAAAACAATACTTTAGTTTGAAGGATACACAATAAATGTATTTTTAATCTATTCAGTAGGACAGTAAACAAGGAAGAATCAGTTCAACACTAGTATTTAGTTAAAAAAAAACAGGCTGCCACTAAACTGGGATTCCTTGCTAACATAAGAAGAAATTCCTGATAGCAACTTCTAGGTTGAGATTTCCTCATGTAGACCTCCTCGCAGTTAAGCGATCTATTCATGTGTTCATTTACACAGCCCTGCAATTTTTTACCCACCATTTCTTAGCTTTTCCCCCAGCCTCTGTGCCTTTATACAATTCAAATGTTAATGGGAAATGAACCATGTCACAATGGTTTCCAGAAGGTCTCACAAAATCAATTGACAATTCATATAGATTTCTCATTGTGTGGAATTGATTTCTTCTTTGAATGGAATCAGAGCATTCATGTCCAAATCCAGTATTTGAGTAAAGGAGGGCATTAAAAATCTTGTTTCATTTTCTGTTTTGTCTTCAGTTGTTTGTTTTCTGTAACGTGGCATTGGCTGGTATACCATCTGGGATTCTGTCACTCTGGTTTTATTTCAGATGTTCTAGCTTGTCCTGAATTAGCTGTGGCTTCTAACATATGTAATTAAAGGACATCAGCACTGGTCTCTGACCAAAGGCATGCCACAGACAGATGATTCTTTGCAAATTACAACCTTGGAACCAAGGAACCGTGCTAGGCTCCTTTGCCAGAGGCAGTTCAGAAGTCTGCTGTGGGTGTCTCATGTGAAACTGGTCCTGAGCAATTTGATAATAAGGGTGATATCATTATATAAAAATACTTTTCAAGTGAACACTGACTTATACTTCATTGTGAGCTTTCTGACCCTCATGGCATTCTTAGGAAGTATGTTTGGACCTAAGAGGAGTTAAGCGACCAAACCTATGCCCCTAATATGCTTATTAACTTGGGGGTATTGGAAATATCAGAAATTGCCCAAGGTCACTTGCTAATGTGAAGGGCAGCCTTGTTTGTGGGGAGAATGAGGACTTTGGATTCAAGGAGGCCCAAATCCAAATCCCTGCTTATTTGTTTATTAGCTATGTAACTTTGGAAATTTCTTAGTCTCTTTCCTTTGACTTTTTTCATCTACCAATTAGGAATATATTAATAGCCTCCAGGTTGTTCTGAGTTCAAAAATGTGATGTTCTTTCCCTGACACCAAGTAATGGTATGTTTTCCAACATTACTTCTTCAACTCTCTGGACACTAATTGGGTGTCTTATAATTTAACTCATTCTGTCACTAACTCCTGGAGTTATCACAGACCCCACAGAGAAAGCATTCAGTCCCACAGGCTTCCCCCACTTCAGATGCCAGCCCCAGTGGAGGCCCAGACTACCAACTACTCATGTCTGTCCAGCTGAAAGCAAATTCAAGGATTCCCTTTATGTCCCACACCCCAGACTTCAGAATTTGTAGAATGACTCACAGAACTCAGAGAAAACAGATTACTTACATTTAGTGGCTTATTATAAAGAATACCACTCAGGAGCAGTCAGAAAGAAGAGATGCACAGAACAAGTGTGGGCCGGAGGGGCATGGAGGGCCCAGGCCTTCTTTAGGTGGACCGCTGCCCCTGCACCCCACATGTTTGCCGACACAGAAGCTCTCTGTGCACTACTGTTTATTGGTTTTATGGAGGTCCCATTACATTGATCACATCATTGACCACATCATTGATCATTGATGCTCAATTTCCAGCCACTTCCCCCTCCCCAGAGAGCTAATCCTCTAATCCCACAGTTGGTGGGATTTTTCTGGCAACCAGCCCCTCATCCTAAAGCTATGCAGGGCCCCAGCCATCTGTCATCTTACCAGCATACTAAAGTCACTCTTACTATTCAGAAGACTCCAAAAGTCTGTTCTAGGAACTAGCAACAAAGACAAATGTATATATTTTAGTATACCGCAGATGAAACAACATCCTAAAATGCCTTCCGCCAACAGGGACTTAACAATCCTGGGTCCCTTCTCCTAGTACAGGACAGAGCCAGGACCTGGCCCCGGCCATCTAATTAACCCCTCATTTTCTCCTAGGGCAAATGCCTACATCACGAGATTGAGAAGGCAAAATAGAAGCTTCCATTTAGCCTATGAAAGCTGAGTCACATTCTGTTGTACAAATGTACCCCCTATTCCTTATCCCTTAATGAGCAATATTCTGTTATTATATTGTACTACCCTACTTGCCAAGGACTTTAATATCTCTCTATTGTCTCTCCGTAGCCAAGTTTAGTCTTAGAGTCCCAAGTAGGACCAAAATGTATGTTTTTTTGGTTTTGGGTTCTTCTTCTTTTTTTTTTTTTTTTTGCACAGCCTTGCACAGTCTGTGGGAAACAAGAATCATAACAAGAAAATGTCTTTGTTGGTACAGATTCAATCTCAGTGTATACCTATATCAAAGCATAATGTTGTACATGTTATAAATACATGCAGTTTTTAAGTGATACTGATATCTTAAAATTTTTATTTTAAATTGACAATAACTGTATATATTTATGGGGTACAATATTATGTTTTGATACATGTTTGCAACGTGGAATGATAAAATGAGGCTCATTAACAAATCCATGACCTCACATAGTTGTCATTTTTGTATGATGGAAACATTTAAAATCTACTCTTTTAGCAATTTTGAAGTATAAGCATACATCATCTTATTTCATTTTGTATTATTGTGCTTCAGAGTTGCTGTGTTGTTTACTAATTGAAGATTTGTGGCAACCCTGCCCAGAGTAAGTGGTCATTGCCATTTCCCCAACAGCCCACAGTCATGTCATACCTTTGTGTCACATTTTGGTAATTCTTGCAATATTTCAGACTTTTTCATTATTACTATCTCTGGATAGTGATCTGTGACCCGTGATCTTTGATGTGGATATTGTTATTGTTTTGGGGCACCACAAACTGTGCCAATATATGACAGCAAACTTAATTCTGTCTGCTGCACTGGCTGGCTATTCCTTTGTCTCTCTCTTCTCCTCAGGCCTCCCTATTTCCTGAGACAAAACAATATTAAAGTTAGGTCAGTTAATAACGCAACAGTGGCCTCTATGAGTTCAAGTGAAAGGAAGAGTTGCACACCTTTTGCTTGAAATGAGAACCTAGAAATAAATATGCTTAGTGAGGAAGGCATGTCAAAAGCTGGGATGAGCCAGTTAGCCAGGTTGTGAGTGCAAAGAAGTTCTTGAAGGAAATTAAAAGTGCTACTCCAGTGAACGCACGAATGACAAGAAAGAAACATAGTCACATTGCTAATTCAGAGAAAGCCTGGGTGGTCTGGAAGATCAAACCAGCCACAACCTTCCCAAAGGGTAATATTCCAGAGCAAGGCCTGAACTCCCTTCAGTTTTATGAAGGCTCAGAGAGGTAAGGAAGCTGCCGAAGAAAATTTTGAAGCTAGCAGAGGTTGGTTCCTGAGGTTTAAGGAAAGAAGCCATCTCCACAGATAAAAGTGAAAGGTGAAGCAGCAGGTGCTGATGGAGAAGCTGCAGCAAGTTATCGAGAAGATCAGCTAACATCATTGATGAAGGTGGCCTCACTCAACAACAGGTTCTCAATGCAGATGAAATAGCCTTACAGTGAGAGAAGATGCCATCTCGGACCTTCATAGTTGGAGAGGAGAAGCCAATGCATGGCTTCAAAGCTTCAAAATATAGGCTGACTCTCCTGTTAGGGGCTAATGCAACTGGTGACTTTAAGTTGAAGTCATTAATCATTTACCACTGTGAAAATCTGGGAGTACTTAAGAATTATGCCAAATTTACTCTGCCTGTGCTGTAGAAATGCAACAACAAAGCCGGGGTGACAGCACTATTGAGAGCTACAGCTTAACAAAAAAGATGCTTTTCAAAATATTACTACTCATTGACCATGCACCTGATCACCCAGGAGCTCTGAAGATGAATGCTGTTTTCAGGACTCCTAAGATAACATCCATTCTGTAGCCTATGAATCAATTTTGACTTTCAAGTCTTATTTGAAAAGAAATACATTTCATAAGTGATTCCTCTGATGGATCTGGACAAAGTAAATAGAAGACCTTTTGGAAAGGAGTCACTGTTCTAGATGCCATCAAGGACATTCATAATTCATGGGAGGAGGTTAAAATATTCACATTAACAGGAGTTTGGAAGAAGTTGATTCTGACTCACTCTTCCAAGTGACTTTGAGGGATTCAAAACTTTAGTAGAAGTAACTGTAGATATGTAGATAAAAGTAATAGCAAAATAACTAGAATTAGAAGAGGAGCCTGAAGATTGCTACGATCTTTTGATAGTGGTTTCTTGAGATGAAATTTACTCCTGGTGAAGATGCTGTGAACAGTGTTAAAATGATGACAAAAGCTTCAGAATATTCCACAACCTTTCTTAGGTAGTGGCAGGGTTTGGGAAGATGGACTCCAGTTTTGAAAGAAGTTCTCCTGTGGATAAAATGTTACTCAACAGCATCGCGTGCTACAGAGAAATCTTTTGTAAAAGGAGGAGTCAATAGATGGAGCAAGCTTCATTATTGTTTTATTTTAAGAAATTGCCATAGCCAATCAGCAGCCGATCAACTATCAGCAGCCACTCCCACCACCCTGATTAGCCAGCAGCCTTCAACATCAAGGCAAGACCCCCCACTAGCAAAAAGATTATGACTCACTGACAGCTCAGATGTTTGCTATCATTTTAAAGCAATAAAGTATTTTAAAAATAAATGCATATTTTCAAAGACATAATGCTATTACACACTTACACTGCAGAAAACTATAAATATAACTTGTATCTGCACTAGGAAACCAAAAAATTCATGTGACTCACCTTATATTTGCTTTGTTGCAGTAGTTTGGAATCAGGTCTGCAATGCCTTCAAGCTCTACCCGTATGCAGTGCACTATTATTCTAGTCACTACTCTGTATAAGTACAGAGTACTTAGATCACTAAATGTTGTACCTCCTAGCTGAAACTTCGTATTTTAAATCAACATCTTCTTTTTTCTTTCATCACTTCCCCAGCCTTGGTAACCACCATTCTACTCTCCACTTTTATGAGCTTGGCTTTTTAAGATCTCACATATAAGTGAAATTCACAGTATTTCTCTTTCTGTGCCTGGATTACTTAACTCAGTATAATGCTCTTCAGGTTCATTCATGTCATCACAACTGACAGTATTTCCCTCCTTTTAAAGACTGAGTAGTATTCCAGTGTATATATATGCCACATTTTCTTTATCTATCCACCTGATGATGAACCCCTGCTTTTACCCACACCTTAGCTAATGTGTACAGTTCTGCAGTGCACTTGGGAGTGCAGTTATCTCTTCAGCCTACTGATTTTAATATATGCAATTTTTATTTGTTAATTGTGTGTATACATCCATAGAACTGGGGGAGGAAAGAAAGAATATATTGGCTATTTGGCAAATAAAAAAGAAAGAATATTCCTCATGTTCTTTGTCTTAAAGCAAGAATAAATGTAACCGGTTATTTCTGGGAGTCAACACAAAGTGTTTGGGAAGCGAGGATAGTCCTCAGTCACAGACATCGGCTCTTATTTTCTCCCTGTCAGCTTAGGGCTCACTAGCTGTGACAGGCAAATGTATGTTCCTGCCAAGTCCTTAGTCAGGAAATTTCTACCTAATTCAGGTAGACAAAGGTTATCGTGAACTTCAAGAGCTCGCAAAAGAAGATCTGAATGCTTCACTAGCTGGCACCATGTGCAAGGGTGTTCAGATGGAGGGAAGCCTCATCAACTCATCAGTTGAACATTGTGTGGCCCTGTGGGGTGGGGTGGGGAAGCCCCAGAGAATGGAGCCAGAAATGCCCAGTCCAGACCCTCCTGCCCCTGTGCTTCAATCACAGAGCTTCCTTGTTGGGTGATTCCTTTCAGATTAATTCTTCTTTGTAGATATTGAAAGAGAATTTCAGATATTTCTCTGGTTGTTTTAAAATGTAATGTATTAGTAGAAAATTTGAGGTATAGTAAGGCCAACAGATAAGAAAATGATTTCCATTGAAAAGATAGTTTGTTGCAGTTTCCAAGAAGAGGGGGAACAACATGCCCGGGGAGGTGGGGAGGAGGAGATCACGTACAGAAACACCAGGATGGCCATGAGGCAGAAGGATTGGAAGAACGGTGGGCAGGAGCCTTTACTGTGGTTTCCAAGGACAGGGACAGGCAAGGCGGGGTATACAGGCTGAGGATTGGCTAGTGTGAATCATTTCAGTGGGTCCTGAGGTGCAGAGGCTGTCCCATTTGCCTTGGGACGATGAGGGCAGGTGGATAGTGGCTCAGAGTATGAAAGCCCCATAGAGGAGGAGGGGTGTGTAAGTTAGGGGTTGGTTAGTTTGAATTTGGAACACGTGCTCACAGACAAGTCATTTGCTCTCTCAAGGAACTGGCTAGTCCAGGAGGGTCAGTCCTTCCAGGGTCAGCACCCTCAAGATGTCAAAGCATCAGAACACAGGCCAATAAAACACTGGTTAATACACTAGATCCTGAATGCTTTAACACTTGGTTAATCCATTCAGGATTCACCCTGGACAAAAATTGAGTCACCTTGCCAATGTCAAGATGGGGCTTCAAAAGAATCCAGATCATGAAGGTGCATCCCAGCCACGCCTTTGCAGAGAACCTGCAGTTTTGTTTTCTGTTCTGTGTGGTGCTAATCTTAGGGGTCCCTTTGGTAAGGGAGCCCCAGCTAAGCAGCACAGAGGGACTTGGTGGAATTCTGACATTTTTTATTTAATTGGGTCTTGAATCAGTGAACTACATAAAATATGTCACATGCAATCCAATTCCAAAAGCATTTGCATGTCAGTTTTATGAAGACATTAAATCATTTTTTGAAACTGAGATTTTTACCTGGAAGCCTTTTCATGACTTTCTCAGTCTAGATCTGCCTTTTAATTTTCTTTCATTTGTTTCTCTGTTTTGTTTTTTGAGTAGAAGGTTGATAACAGTACCTAAATAGTAAACAATTTTTTTTAACTTATAAGGCACAAACCCCCAAAATAGTTAAAAAAAATTCCAAGAAATTGAATTTTAATATTCTCTATAAGTTTTTTTTCCTTATCTAAAATTCGTAATGGCTAGAGTTATACCTTTAAGTATTCAGGCTTGATTCTTTAAAAAATGTTGGAAGAAAAGGTTTATTCTTTATCCATTTACATGTAGAATGTTTATCTACATATTCAAGCCAACTGCAAAAAAGTCTTCTCCAGGTGATACAAAATAAAAGGTTCCTGACATTTGAAGTAATTACTTGAATATTATATAAAGAAAGGAGCAAAATGTAAAATTCGGGATTATACTCTCATGTTAATAAAAATTCTCCACTTAATAATTTTTTTGTGTTTTATTTCAGATTAATATGAGGGTAAAAATGATTAGTTTACAATGTTTGCATTTGTTAGGTAAGGTCTCTGTTGTAGTTGTGCCCGTCACCCAGGATGTGTGCCGTATGTCCTTACTTTGTGCCTATTAGGTGAGAGGACACAAATCCCCCTCCTTCTCCCTCACTCTAACTTGAATTAAGTTGAATTAGGGAGCTTATCAGATATCCCTGAGGAGCTCTCCCTCATGGACAGACGTGGGTTGAAAATCATCTGTGGATAGGATGATAATTAAAAGTAGAGAGCAAATGAGGTACCCAGTAGAGAGTTCCCTACCAATTCAAAGCGAGGAGCCTTGAGAGCAGAAATGTAAAAAGCATTGGCATTTAGGAGACAGAAGGAGGAAGAGAAACTCCAAGAGAAGATGAAGAAAGAAAACTAGGAAGATACATGTAATAGAAGGCAAAGATAGAATCCAGGGAGTGCTTCAGGAGAATGAAGCGGCCCCCAGAAGTACGCGCGGCAGGTGGTCCAGGAAGACAAGAGTTGATGTGCCCTCAGTTCAGGGCCTGGCCCCATGAGTGGCAGTCCACAGGAGAGGGTGGTGTAGAAGTCAGGATTCTTCCTCCATCCTTCATACAATTTGTCCTTATTGAACACCTGCTCTGCATCAGGCAGAGCGCATATACTTTTTTGGATAAAATCCTCACTTTTATGATGATTAAAGTTAATATTGCTCAAAGGGTAGAGAATAAATAAGTAAACCAATGTATATGTGTTTATAATCTATGGAAATCCCCAAATAAGTTCTAAAAAGTAGAGAAGACAAATTTGCATTTTCTTTTTTTGCTGTTGTTTTCAAAACAGAGTCTCACTATGTCACCCTTGGTAGAGTGCTGTGGCATCACAGCTCATAGCAACCTCAAATTCTTCAGCTTAAGTGACCCTCCTACCTCAGCCTCCCAAGTAGCTGAGACTACAGGTGCCCACCACAGCACCCAGTTATTTTTTTGTTGCAGTTGTCATTTCTGATCAGTAGGCCCGGGTCAGGTTCGAACCCACCACCTTGGTACATGTGGCCAGCGCTATAACCACTGTGCTACAGGTGCCAAGCCAAATTCATATTTTCTTATATTCAATGCTAAGATCAAAAATGCTCTTCCCAACTGACAAGGCTTTAGGATGATTACAATCTATTTTTTTTTTAAAGTCCACTGAGTGACTATTCACACTACTCAATGAAGAAATTTCAGGGTGCCCAATTTCTGGTACTGTCCTACACCTAACTGGAGGTATTGTATAAATTATATTACCCCCTTAAAATCTGGCAACTTCTGAATTCCATCCATCCACTCATCCATCCATCTGTTCACCAAGCCACCATCCATCCATTGGCAGATATTTGATCAACAAGGGTTCTTCCAGCTTTCTTCCCATTTACTCAAGGGCAGGGACCCCATCTCATCTATTATGTCTTTTATGTTATCCTCAGAGGGCCTATTTTAGTGTTTGGATATTGTGGTCTCTCAAAAAAACGATCAGAAGAAATTTAATGATTGATTTGCTCTGTGCTGCAGGAAGTAGAAGGATAAAAACAAGGCAGTACAAATGGATTTTATGTGGCAGCCTCCAGGAGAGTTGCAGAACTATTTTCTGAAAACTGGAATAAGAGAAAGCATGCCTTAAAATCTCATTAGAGAAAGCTACTCTCAGAGGGAGAGGAAAGGCTATGGGAAAGGAAAATAGAAAAACAGTACAACTAAGTGCACATTCTTGCAATTGTGGGGAGGCCTGCAGGGAAAGGTATATGCAAGGATGACAGGGCAGTCAAAATGCTCAGAGATTATAGCATCACAACAGGAGTGCTTCACTGGGGCAGGGCCAAGAAACCCATCCCTAAGTGCATGGCGGGAACAGCAGATGAGGACATTGTGCATGGAGAAATCAAGGGCAAGGGTGAAATTGCATTCCATGGCAGAGAATAGAATGACATCTACTCTGAAAAACTGAGCACAGAACTCAGATTGCCTGGGAAGTACCCACACCGTTTCTGGGAATTTTGGCTGAATCATGTGTAGAAACCTGGAACTGAGACTTCCCACAGCTGTTGCCAAGACAGTGCTGTGCTCTGGATTTGGCTGTGCTAGTAACTGCCTGCATGAAGTGGATTTATCCAGTGGGTTCTAGGGAGGACCAAGACTTTTTGCAAGAGCATAACACAGGCCATTGTTGGAGGGAATGGAGACAGACAAGGGCTTCGCTCCACCGCTGGTGTCTTGGTTATGTTTTGACTGTTGACCGGTGGCTTACTCACAAATCTGGCTCTGGGACATGCCTTGCTTCCACTTTGGAATTTCTTGTCCACTTTGGACCCTGTGTTTACCCTGAGGCCCCATTTGCCACCTGGTCTCAACTGGATATCTTTACCTTGTTGCGATAGCATATCCCCATGTCCTAAGCTGGACCTAGAATCTCAGGATGAGATCATTACTTTAATTTGTTTTTAAGCATCAGAACCTCCCTGATCCCCCACCAAAATCTGTGCCCAGCCATAATCCTGACAACAGATAAAAGAAGAGGCTTTCAGGTAGAGGCTGAGGTGTAAAAGGGTAGGATAGGGTGGACAGAGCCCGCCCTGCTCAGCTTCCCAGGCTCTGGGAGCTGAGGCTCTGGTAACTGGGCACGTTACTATTTATTTACTTGGCAGTTTTCATTGTGAAAATAATCAAGGGTGTGTGTACCCTGTACACATGTGTAAGTGTGATACATGTACATAGTTGTGACATGTATGTTTTTCTATACTCTATATTATGCTTCCATAAAAGATAGAAATATTTTATTGATTAAAAGACAAAAATAAACATAGAGATCATAAGTATGCATTATTTAGATGAATAAACTTAGAACTTGGGTATTCCATATTACATTTCAGATCACACTCTATTTAGAGAAATTGGAATCATGAAGTTGAATCTAATGAGTGTGTGTGTTGCCTATCAGTTTCAGAAAAAGATCATTTCAAAAATCATGTCATGTTTCTTTCAATTCTGAAACTAAAATGAATGTTAGAGATTTTCCCCAGCCCCTCCTTTGCATAGTTCTTAAAGAGATTGTTTAAGAATGCACCCCTTCTGGTCTCATTCTTCACTTTAATCAGTGGCTGCGAGGGGAAAAGGGGAGATTTGGGGACAGAGTCAAGGGAATGAAAAATCCAAGGACTAGAAACCCAAAGCTAGAAACCAAACTTCACTTTGGTGTCACCGCACCAACTCAATCAAGGAGAGGAGGAAACACATCATTGAAACAGCCGTGTGTGGGCTGTGGTGTTACAAGTGTTAGTTTGGCTTGCTTTAACCTTCTCTCTGTCCATCCTTTTTACTTTTTTTTCCTCTATTTTTCTCCTTTGCCACCCACTGTTGCTAACTGGGACACACTAACCCTGCTCCTTGGCAAGGCTGTCTCAGGGGAACAGGGCAAGGCTTGTCACGGTGTCTTCAGCCCATCACTGAGGGTGCATGTTTGCCAAGAGAACATGCTTTTTCTGAGTTACTGGAAACCTGTGGATTCTATGTCTAGTGGGACAAACAATCTTCACTGTACTAAATAATCTCATTTATGTGTGACAAACTCCTAGGATATGCCTATTATTGCCATATATGAAATCAAGGTTTGCAGATACTGAGTAAAGTCCAAGATCACACAGTGAATAGGAGGAGGTGAAAGCAGGATTCCTACTCAGCCTTAATTCAAAGGCTGGGATTTTTAATGACTTCACTAGCCATTAAATGAAGTATTTTAGTGTGCCAGGAGGAATAAAACTACATACCATTCTAATTAGTCACTGGAGTGTGTAGCTAATGTTGGCAAGGCCCTCATTAATTTGTAAGTATTTGATGGGAAGAAAGTCCCACTAATAAAATAGTTTTCAGAAATGAGATTCATGATTTCATTAGTACTTATTAACATATTTTCTTGGATTTAGAACACATGCAATGCTTTATTTCAGTTACATAAGATGAGTACAAAATTAACGGAGTAAAGACACACAAAGGTGAAAATAAAAAAGTAAAAAACTCTCACTAAAGCAGCGTAAATAAAGAGACAACCGGGAGTTTATTTTTCTTTTATAAAATGGAATAAACAGCCTCAGGTCTCTCTCCTGCTACTTTCTTGTCCTATATGTTCCCTCTTAGCACTATTAAAGCGTCATTCCATTATCCTCTGTTTTCACTCTGAGCAATGAGCTATATATATGAGATTGGAAAGTTAAGTCCACAAACTCTTTCTAGAAAACGTGCTACATATCTCCTTGCTGAAAATCACTATGGTCACCTTCAAAGTACTCCCCTTGGGAATACATGCACTGACGCCGGTGCTAGACCATCCCTCAAAGCACTTTTTCTAGGATGAGTTTGCAAACTTAACTATTCAGAGCTCATATGTCTTACAATTGCCCCTTTGAAGTTAAAATGTCTTTTATATTTTTTTCTGGGTGTGCTAAAGATTTTTCTTTTTGTTCTTGGTTTTCAGCAGTTCACTCTGACGTTCCCCAGGGAGGGTTTTCTTTGTATTTACCTTGTTTGGGGTTCCCTGAACTTCTTGCTTCTGTGGTTTTCCTGAGTTTTGAGAACTTCTCAGATATTGTTTACACCATAATCTCTTACCCCTTCTTCTCCAGCTCTTCAACTGTGTGTATACTAGACCATTTCATCATGTCACATTGGTGTCTTATGCACTTTTTTATTTTTTTGTATTTTATGTTCTTTTTCATTCTCTATGTTTTATTCTAGATGGTTCCACTGGCCTATCTTCCAGATGCTGAATCTAATCTTTTATTCAGCTGTAGCCAAACTGCTACAGGTTGAAACCACCTCTTCAGCTTTTAGTATCAGTTATTTGCACTTATCAGTTTTAGAATTTTCATTTGGTTTATGGATTTGAGCTTTCTGCTAAATCCTCATTTTGTGTTCTACTATCTTGAACATATGAATCACAATTATTTTGACATTTGTATCTGGTCCTTTTCATATCTGGATCTGTTTCTATTATCTGCTTTTTTTCCTCTTGGTCCTACCTTCTGGTATGTCTGGAGATTTTTCATCGGATGGTGAGCATTGTGTGTAGGAAACTGCAGAAGTTTTGTAGGTGCTGTCTGATGAAGTAGCCACAGGTGGCTGTTGAATACTTGAAATGAGGGTTGGTTTGGTGTGAAATACTCAATGGATTTCAAAGACTTAAAAAAAATAATGTAAACTAACTCAATAATTTTTGTATCACTCATATATTAAAATGCTAATATTTTAAACATATTGGTTAAATATATTATTCACACCAATTTCATCTGTTTCTTTTTGCTTTTTTAGCGTGACTGGCACAAAACTTAAAATTGCATCTGTGACTCATTATTTTTCTACTGGATAATACTCCCCTATATGACCTGCCTTCCTCCCTGAGTTGCCTGGGGCAAGCGGGTAGTGATGGGCAGGTCACATCAGTTCAGTCAGGGGCAAGTTGATTTGAGGATGTGTGACAGTCTCCACTACCTGGTAGAGTTTTGATGTACTTTAGTCCTCCAGGACACCTCACTGGGATCCTGGGAGTTTACTAGAACCCTGCTCAGTAGCAGACCCTGAAATCAAATTCCTCAGCTCTGTGAGACCACCAGAAGGTCTGTCTTTCTTCTCAACTGTCTTAATCAGCTTGGGCTACCTCAACAAAATGCCACAGACTGGGTGTCTCAAACAACAGAAGTTTATTCCTCACAGTTCTCAAGTCCAGAAGTCTGAAGTCAGGGTGCCAGTGATTGGTTCCTAGAAAGGTAGGTCTTGCTGTGTCCTGAAATGGTGGAGGACACAGTGAGCCAGCTGTCCAGTGGCTCTTCCTATAAAGACACTAAATCCCATCATGAAGGTCCTCATGACCTCACTGAAACCTAATTACCTCCCAAAGGCCCCATCTCTAAATACAGACGGTCCCTAACTTAGGACTTTTTCATTTTTATGATGGTGCAAAAGTAATACCCATTCAGTAGAAACCATACTTCAAGTGCCCATACGAACATTTGGTTTTTTACTCTCAGTATAGTAGCCAATAAATGACATGAGATATTCAACAATTTACTTTAGAATTAGCTTTGTGGTAGATGATTTTTCCCAACTATAGGCTAATTTAAGTGTTCTGAGCACATTTAAAGTAGGGTAAGCTAAGCTAGCAGTGTGTTAGGTGTATTAAATGCATTTTTGACTTAAAAGAGTTTCAACTTCTAGTGGGTTTGCTGGGACATAACCCGCTTGTAAGCTGGGCGGCATCTGTACAATCACATTGGGGATTAGGGGAGCACTATACAAATTTGAGGGGGACACAGTTTACTATATAGTAGCAATTAAGTATTTAAAATCTAAAAATGTGTGGGACACAGCTACAAGAAGGTTTCTACCTAACAAATGCAAACATTTTAACTTAGTTGCGTGTACCTTCATATTAACCTGAAATTAAAAAAAAAAATTCTAAAAATATCTCAAGGGGAATTCATCTCTGAATGTTAGGCTCACTTTTCTGCAGCTTTGTATCCTCCAAAAGTCCTGCTTTTGGTAGCTCTGAGCCCCAGTTTACCCGTGTGACTATTTGATGCTCTCTGTTTTTGCTTTGTGCTTTTTATGAGCCTGTAAATTTCTAGCTGGGCAAAGTTGTGTTAAAAGCTCAGCTCACTTCAGTGTTTCTCTTCTCTTGGAAGCTTGGCCAGATTCTGGCTACCAGGTCTCTACCGTCATTGGTATTTTGTCCAACTCTTCTAAAGACACCAACCAGTATGGTCAGGTTCCTACAAACTGAACTGTTGGAGCCACACGTGGGTTTCCACAGCCATCTCCTGCACTGCTTCCTCACCTGTACGTATTAACCTCCTTTCTTCTCTCTGTTCATCTCTTGAATTCACAAAATCTACTAGAACACACCTTCCAGGGCCAAACTTCCCCAATTGAGTCTGGAATGCCTTGCATTGCCCTGAATGTAGGGCTGCCCGATCCAAACTTGCCCCTCCTGACTTGTCAGGTTCCCAGACAGGACCAGGTGTGGGCTCTGCCAGGAAGAGACACAGAAATTTGACATCAACAGCTACATTCTTAACTTCTTTAGACCTGCTTTAAAATTTTTGCGGCTAACCTCAAGCTTATCTCTATGTTAGAGAACTTTGGGAACTAGAGTGAGTCCAAAGTTACTGGTTTGCCGTCTCTAGAAAGATCTTTCAATTCCAACATCCTTTCTAATGTGACAGTGGTGAGCATTCTCTCTGCCTAGGTTGACACTTAAATGCTCACAGATAAGCAGTACCCTCCAGTTCCAGCAAATGAGAGTACGACCTTGAACTTGGTGCTGCTCAACACTCCTCAAAAGCTAAGCAGAGAGGTGGCATATAGCTCAATTTCCTCTCTGGATTCCAGTATCTGTGCCTGGGTAAAATCACTTGTGTACTCTGAATGTACCATGATATGATCCAGGGAATCTTTACTGAATTTCTCTTTGGATTAATGCCATTGGCAATGATAGGAGATGGCAAAAGAAAGAGCTAATCTCACTTTTGGACACATTTCCTTTAATGAAGGAAAGTATCTTCCTTTCAAGATCCATGAAAAAATTTCTCATTGATCTCAGCTGAAGAATAATTTGAATTGATCTTTGGAAAATAGTTTGGTTTTATTTTGTAAACTCTATGAATTATGTAGCTAATGGTATTTTCTTCTTGCACTGACCACTTAATGGCTTAGAGGCATAATTATAGCTTCTTCTAACAAGAGTATGAGATATCGACATATGTGTTTGCCACACTCATCCCATATCTACCTTGTCACTTTTCCCTGAACCTTGTACCTCTGTCTGCCTCCCACCTTGCCCGCTGACATTGCCCTGGGTCTGACCCATCTTTTCGTTGCTGAAGCTACGTTAGGCACTTCCAGTCTTTCCCACACTATCCAGTGTATTTTCGTTTTTTTGAGACAGAGTTTTACTATGTCCACCTTGGTAGAGTGCCGTGATGTCACAGGTCACAGCAACCTCCAACTCTTGGGCTTAAGTGATTCTCTTGACTAACCCTCCCAAGTAGCTGGGACTATAGGCATCTGCCACAACACCCAGCTATTTTTTGTTTGTAGTTGTCATTGTTGTTTGGCAGGCCCGGGCTGGGTTCAAACCCACCAGCTCCAGTGTATGTGGCTGGCATCCTTGCTGCTTGAGCTACAGGCATTGAGCCTATCCAGTGTATTATCTACACTAGCCAGAGGAATCATCCATGTTACTTATCTGGTGATGCATAACAAATTAGCCCCAAACTCAGTGGTTTAAAACAACAAATGTTTACCATTTTGAGAGGTTAGAAATCTGAGTGAGGCTTAGCTGAATGGCTCTGACTCAGCACCTCTCATGAAGATGCCAGGAAGGTATTGGTGGGGGCTGTGGTCATCTGGATTCTCAGTTGGGAGAGGATGCCCTTCTAAGCTCACATGCATGGCTGCCGGCAGCCCTCAGGTCCTGGTCACTGTCAAGTGGAGGGAGACATCAATTCCTTGATACATAGGTATCTCTGTTGCACAGCCTACAACACAGCAGCCAGCTTCCTTTATAGTGAGTGAGGGAGAAAAGGAGAGGTAGAGGCCACAGCCCTTTTGTGACCTAATCTTGGAAGTGACATCTCATTATTTTGTAGTATTTTATTTATAAGAAGCAAGTCACTAAGTCTGGTCTGTACTCAAGGGGAGAGGATGCCACAAGGGCATGGATACCAGGACTCACAGATCACCAGGGCCATCCCTGACCCTGTCTCTGCAGAAAATCTTTTAGGAGTTCCACTGTGCTCTTCCAGTGAAGTCCAGACTATCCAGCCACTGCTCACCACTCTTATTTTGAGAAACTTCATTCCTAGTCCATTTGTTTTTTTCTAGGAAGAAGAAAATATAGTCCATTAAGTTTTATGTTTTCTTTGCCATAGATGACATCTTCAAAAAGTAGCAAACTTATCTAAAAATCATGAAACAGAATGTTAAAAATGTTGCCAGACTAATGTACAATCCAGGAATTGGTCCCTGAATAATTTACAGTTGGCTCTCACTGAACAGAAATGGGTAAGAACTATGAGCGTCTAGCACTTACTGCTATGTGCCATATACTTCAGTTATATGAACTAACTTATTTACCCCCCAAACACCCCATGTACTGGGACCATTTCACAGATGAGGTGGCAGGCAGATTGTGGAGGTGAGGGTAGGGAGGAAAGTCTGGCTCAGAGCGCAGGCTCTTAAGCTCTAGGCATGTTGCCGTAGCCCAGGTGTACAGATGGGACAGATAACTGCTTAGAACCTAGGTCCGTTTCCTGTGCACTTCACAATGCCCAGTACAGTGGTCAGGATGCGATTTGATTGCTAAAAATAGCCTTGAGTCTGTATGTAACATTTTAAGAGAAAATAACAACTTTTTGAAATATTTTAAACATGTATGGGGATTTCATGAATTTAATAACATAAAGAGATTTTGTTCTGTTCTTTTTGTTTCACATTTTCCCCTAAATATGGGGAAAATATTGGAAGATGGGCATTTAAAAAAAAATTAAAGTTTCTTTGGATGCAATGTTCTGGCTAGAAGGATTTTTCCAGAAAGATTTCAAATTGATTCTTTTGTTTCTTAGAAAAATATAAACAACAACATTTGTTGGGAACAGTCTTGTATTGTAAGTTTTCTCCATTGGTGGTCTGGTCCAGGGTGATTTTAACTTTATCTGTTTCTTTTTCATTCATATTTCAACAACTGAAATTATATTTTTGGAGTCAAATCAGGTGATTTGAGTGACACGAAGACGAGGCTGATGTGGGCTCACCTTCAAGAGCTCTCTCATCGCGAGGGTTGTTATACTCACACTGAAGGAGCCTGAGTTCTGGACCGCCCCATCAGAGGGGTGGCTGTCCTCTGGGGCTCCCAGGAATGCATATCACTCCTGGGCAGAAAGTTGGATAAATGGATATGCCCACTGGTAGCTGCAGGCTTCTAGGGTGCTGGGACTTCTTTCCCAGCCCTAATTCTAAACCAATTACGTTACAATGACTTCCTTGTGATATGGGCTGAAATGCTTTCCATGCAAATTGGACAGTCATGCTTCCTTTACAAGTATTAGCCTGCACATTATTTAAAAAGAAAGAATGTGACTATAAGATCCAGGCTCTGATAACAACACATGGGCCCAATTACTCCAGAAACCAGTTTTATCCCACATGATCCAGAGCACTGGGGACTTTCCAGCACCTTCAGTTTCACAGTCTCTCAGCCTGGAGTCTTCAGATTCTTATAGAAGGGATTACTTTTTCACTCATCCCACCCTATTGCCCCCTTTCCAAATGCCAAATGTCATTTCCAAATGTCATTTTTTACTTATTTAATTCTTAATTGACAAATAAGAATTGGGGTTCTATGTGGTGTTTTGATATACTTTTACATTGTGGGATGTTTTAATGTCTGTTTCAGTAACAGTGAAATGATTTCTGCTAACTACCTCTCATTCTGCAAACCTGAGCAGTGAACAGGGAAAAACAAAAACAAACTTGTCTGTCCCTAAGTGGGATGAGTTAAAAGGGGCCTTGTCAGAATCGAAATGAGCCATCTGCCTATTAAAAGTCTGACTTCCCGTCTCCTCTGACCAAGGAAGGGAGCTTATTCTCCAGATGAACATATTTTTAAAGAAGCTAATCATATTAGGGAATAGCCAGACCCCCCTGACAGGCACACAGAGGACTACCCAGCCTCCTGTCTGTGATAGCGCTATTCTGCTTAACCTTTCATGTTGCATGGAAAACAGTTTACAAAGCACAGACATGTCACAGTCTCACTAGTCATCACCCAGACAGTGAATTATAGTCACTGCCTGTTCTTCAGGACAATGAAACTTGCCAGGAATGTGCCCTTTGTGTGTGGCAAAGCCACTGATGGACACAAGCTCACTTTACTGCACTGTATGTAGTATTCAGAATGCAGAAGTCACTGGCACTGGGTTTTGGCCACATGTGGCGGGGTCTTCCCTCTGCCTGGTTGCCTTCCTCCTTCCCTCTCCTGCTCGCCACACTCTCCAAACCTCATACTCACATCAATGGTTTTTGTATGTGGGGACATGGACTGAGTTAGGGTGACAGAAATGTAATGGTCAGGGTGGGGGCAGATCCAGGACACAAAATTATAAAGGCAACTTACCTGAGAAACTTACTGTAGAATAAGAAATGAAATCACAGTATATGACATAGTTTTGAAAGTTGGCAAATACCATGTACACCAGAATATCATATAAATAACACAATTTTATAAGTTATCTGACATGCCTCTGAAATACTTGCTTCCTGAGGCGTTTTACTGGACGGCTGGCAATTTGCATGTGTCATTCTAATGCATCAGGACAAGATGCATTAGAACCTCTCTTGGATGGGTAAGATGTGGCTTCACATACCTAGTTTGTAGACCCACTTGGCCATTTGCCCTACAAAAGAGGAGATACGTTCCACTGCACGGGATTCCTATGAAAATGGGGAAAAATGTGTTGTGTTTATAATTAAACATGCTGTACTTTAAGCATTTTCTTAACAAAAAAATGCTTTTGATGAGACATCAGTGAGAAGGGCTTCTGTTTTTCAAATGTGAAGACTGGGAGAGTTTTCCATAGATCATCTCCTGGCTCCTGCTTTCAAGGCTTGTTTCTCCTCCATGTCCACAACCTTGGTGCTGTAGGAAATGTAGCACCTCCCTGTGGAGACATAGGGCAGCTGGCACAGTGGTCAGGGGACATTCCAGGAAGTCATCCCTACTCCAGAAAGGTTGGTGATAAGTTAGCTCCACATGACGGTGACTACACTGGGAGGTCAAACTAAGCATGTCTCCCAAACCTTCCCATTAGACAGATCCCAACATGCCTCACTCCAAGGCCCCTTCCCCTAACAGGAGGGACACTGTGAGTGAGGGGCAGTGGAGAGACATAGGGAATGAACTGCTGTCACAACACCATTCTTTTCAAATCTTACAGAGTCAAGACCCCATGAACTGCCCACAGCCTTGGGCTGGAAGTGTGAGTCTCATTGGCTTAGAGTTGGAAGGTTTCAGTGGTGGCCTGTGTGGGCACACTGATGCACGGTAGGTGTTACGGGCTGAACTTCATCTTCCCTAAGAGTTTTGTGTTAAAGTCTTAACCCCTAGTCACTCTGAATGTGACTATATTTAGAAATGGGGCCTTTAAAGAGATGGTCAAGAAAAAATGATGTCAATTGGGTGTGGTGGGCCCTAATTGCATCTGACCAGTGTTTTTATAAGAAGTGAGGGGGATGCAGACACACCCAGAGGGATGACCATGTGAGGACACTGTGAGAAGACGGCCAACTGCAAACCAAGGAGAAAGGCCTGAGCAGGAGCTTTCTCTTGGCCCTTGAGAGGAACCAGTCTTACCATCACCTTAATCTTGAAGGTGCAGCCTCTAGAATGGTGAGGAAATAGACTTCTGCTATTTCTCCTCCCCAGTGCATGGTGCTTTGTTACACAGAAGCCCCAGGAGGGAACACAGTGGGGCCCCTAGATGAACCTACAGTGCTGCAGCCAGAAACTGCCATTTGCAGCTGATCTGTAGTTGAGTTTATTTAGCTTTTCAAAAGCAAACTATCTATACTGTTTTAAATACCAGCAACAGAGCATGCACAAGACCGAAAAATTATCTCGGCCCTCTTTAACTGACAGTAGTGGGAGACATTTACACATAAATAAAGATTACAATTTTAGATAAACCGAGTGTGCCCCAATAAAAATATTCTAGAACAGCATGGTAGAGGCTGCCCAGGGTGGTGGCTTATGTGTGCAGGTGTCTGAGCAGACTTCTGAGGTCTTGACCCTTGCAGGGAGCCACCCATAGCATGAAGGAGATGCCAACACAGAGGCTACCAGTGAAGAGACTATAGTGCTGATGTCCTGAGGTGGACACTACCTGCGTGTGCTAGAGGGGAATGGTGGAAGGCCAGGAGAGTGGTCTGCATGGTGGCAGGAACAACCCAGAAGACATCTCTACCCTCAGTTGAAGAGACTTACCACAGGTCACCTTGGAGGGCTTTGAGCAGAGGGAGAATGTGGTCAGCCTCAGCCTTGGGGGACAGATCTCTCCAAGTTGCACATGGAGCCTGATTGAAGGATGAAAGGGCAGTAAGGGGGAGAGCAGTTTGGAGGATTAAGGCCACTCATGTACGTGGTGATGGGCTGGGCTCTCTGGGGCTGGTGGACTGGGGCGGGAGTGTGCTTGGGTCTGCTAAACAGACTCCATGGACGCCCACACATGGCCTCTGCAGAGTAAGGGAAGAGAGGCTCAGGATGGAGGCTGGTGTTGGCACCCTCACGAGCTGGGATGGTGGGAGAGTAGGTCTGGGAGCCCTGGGATGTGGGTTGTGGAAGACGTTGACTCTCATGTGGGGCATGGTGAGTTAGAGGTGCTGGCTAGAATCCAAAGGGAGGTGGCTGTGAGTCAGGAGAGTGGACAGAGGATGCTGCCACAACAGTCGGTGGGTGTATCCATCACCAAGTAGCTGGCATCAGAACCCAGCTTCTCACAGCCATGAAGCCCAACCACAGGGCAGTCACCCCTGGGGACGACAGTCCAGGGCATGGGGCTGAGGAAGGTACAGTGCTGGTCAATGCCTGGTCAGCCTTTCTGAGGAAGGTTCCTATGGTTCATGCTGGGGGTGGGGCATGTACTCAGCGACAGTGTGAAGCAGAAGAGCCTGGGAGGGGAGAAGACCACAGGACACTTCTGAAGATGCTCTGTGGGCAGCTGTCTGGTTCTGGCTTAGACCACAAGCCATTCTGAGACAGCAGTTCAGGCAGCACATGGAACAACAATGGTGCTTCCTCAACAGGCTGGGCCATTGGCAGTCCTAGCACAGATTAGGTGGCAGATTCAAATCAGGGTATGCTGGGGAGAGCTTAATAAAGAGGTCACCTGCAGAGGTGCTGGCCAGCCAGAGAGACAGGAAAGGACAGTGCAGCTCTCCAGGATGAGGGACAGCAGTGGGACCGAGCTGCGGGAAGGCTGAGAGGAGGGAGTCGGTTAGGGAAAGCCACCCTGAGTCAGTCCCAGGTAACCACAGGGATGACTCTGCCAGAACAGGTACCCTGGCTTCTCTCTTGTCTCCACCTCTCTGATTTACTGCTGGGGCTATTCCTATGGAAGTCAGAGGGCAGGGAATCCGCTGATGTGGCTCATGCAGATGCCCATGCAGAGGCAAAGGAGGAAAGGAAGAGGTACAGAAGACAGTTAAATCATGGGGGAAATGGGATATATTCAGGACAGCCTCTGAGGCTCAGCCACCCTCCCTGACATTGAGCCAGTCACCAGCCAGCCCCATGAGCAGGCTGCCCTAAGTCCTCCAGCTTTAGCCACGGCCCCACATGCAGGTGAATAGAGAGAGCTACCCTGGTCAGAGGGACATATCAGCAGACCCACGCAACTGTGAGAAATCATAAATATATGTTACTTTAAGCTTCATTTTGGGAGGGGTTGTCAAGAAGCACAAGCCAGCTAACACAACTCTGTAAGGTAGCATGAAGAATGTATCTTTTAAAAGGCTGGATTTGAGTTTTCTTATAGCAACTTCGTCCAGAAAGTTCTTTGCTAGTCATTTAAAAAATTCTTTTCATCTTTTAAAAGAGGTAAGCTATGTGTCCAGTACTGAGTCTTTTAATAGTGAAGAGCTCATGTCAAAAGTAGGTCTCCTTCCTTAGTCCCATTCCCGTGGCCCCCACCCAGGCTCACCTACAACAGGCCACTTCTTAGAGACCCTGGCTCTTCCCATCTGGTTTCAATGACATGCTCGTTCTCTGCCCCTCATTTCTCAGCCTCAGAGGTAGCGCACTTGCTGTGCACCATGAATCATGGCACTTTCTCTCTTGTACTATCCTCTTCCTGTTCCTCCCCCTAAATATGATTAATTGAATATTTTTTCTTATTTTGTTGATTGATTTAAGTGATGTCCTTAAATCTGTATTTCCCGTTCCAGTAACTTTATGGAGTACCTTCACTTCACACAATATGAGATAAAAACACTAGTCTAAACTCTCCCCTGTGCCTACCCCACCTTATCCATCCAAATTTATCAGTTACACTTGTATATTTAGTTTGTCAAAGCAGGTAGCATTTCCATTCTATTTTGCCAGATTTCTGTGCTTAGGACACAGGCTGATTCTGAAAGCTGAATGAAAAATACAGTCTTGACATCATCATTTCTATGTCACTCTTATTCACCATAAGGTGTGCCTTGTGGTACGCCAAGATTACATCTTTTTCTCTAGAGATTCTGTGTGCCCCCAGAAGAGAAAACGTTTCTGTTCGAAAACAAATGCATTCTCTTCTGTTTTCCGCAGACTGCTCCCTGTTCACACTGTGAATCTCTCCAGAGCTTCCCTTTTATTCCTACGGTCTCCTTTCTGTTCCCTTAGTGTTCCTTTCTGAGAGAATAATGTGTTTTAGTCATTTGATTGTTTATTCTTCGAAGGTTTATTTAGACGCCTATTTTGCCAGGTGGCGTTCTAGATTCTGAGAATGAAGATGGAAATAACACAGGACCAATCCCTGCCCTTCTTGGCACTTCTGTTCTTTCCAGCAGAAGTGAAGGGAGCTGAGGAAGCAAACGCATCTGGGTAAGGAAGTGCGGGAGGAAGGCAGATCCAGGAAGTGCAGGGGCTGCAGCTTTGAACATGGTGACCAGTGAAGGCCTTTCCAGGCTGGGTTGCTGCCCATGCTTTTTCTGGTTTCCACAGGATCAGGAACAGGGGTGAGCCCATGTCGGGGTGCTGAGCCCGTGGTCTGCCCAGGAGCCTTACCCAGGCTGATTATAGGTCGGCATCCTGTCTCATGCCACCTGGTCCTTTAGCCATCACCCTTGCAGAACCAGGTGCCTCAGTGCTGGCCTCCACACCCACATCTGCAGGACTAGGAGCTGGGGGGCCACATCTGGTGTTGGGATCACATGAAACTTTTGCTAAAAGGGCTGCAGCAGTGGCAAGCTGGTAGGTTTCTGAGACATGGTAGGGTGAGGGTAGGAATTTTGGTAGGTTATCAAGTACACATAGAATTTCATTCAGTTTTTTTTTTCTCTTTGATGATCAGAAACACAGTTTTAGAATAGAAACACACATTTAAAATGCTCACCTCACAGATACTGTAGAGGATGTGGATTATGGGGTTTGTGGGAATTCCAGAGTTTTCTTTCAGGTGGAGCCAGGCCCCCAGTTTCTTGTCTCCCTGCCAACATTCCTTTCACTACATTATGCTGACTGATGACGGAAGTTGTACATATAGATATATGTGTCTCATATATGTCATCCATCTCTTTTTTTTTTTTTTCGGACAGAGTCTCAAGCTGTCTCCCTGGGTAGAATGCTATGGTTTCACAGCTCACAGCAACCTCCAACTCTTAGGCTCAAGCTATTCTCTTGCCTCAGCTTCCCACGTAGCTGGGACTACAGGTGCCTGCACAATACCTGGCTATTTTTTTGTTGTAGTTGTCATTGTTGTTTTAGCTGGCCTGGGCTGGGTTCGAACCCACCAGCCTCCGTGTATATGGCCAGCTCCCCACCCCGCTGAGCTACGGGCACCACCTCATAGATCTCTTTTAGAAAAGAAAAAAAAGGCAGGATATGGTTATCATGGATGATTTTTCTTCTTTTATTTCATACTTTCCATATTCTCCAGATTTTATTTAATACGTTTGGCTAATTTTTATCTTCAGAAAAAAACTAAGTTTAAATAAAAAAGACACCCTAGATTTGGATAAGCAGGAGACTCATATGTGTACCAGTATGTGATCCTTTGTTACTTCAGAAGTCCCTCTGCTGGGGCTGGAATTCACGGCTGAGTCAGCGAAGTGGCTTGTTTTTGCTTTTGCACTTCTCCCCTTAGTCACAGAGAGTAAAGTAGCAAAAGTAAAGAAAAATAGACTTTCTAAACTGTTAGGAAACATTTTATAAAGGTGCATCTGGGCAAAGTGGCCTTTTGTTTGTTTGGGTTAGACAATTAAAAGGTAAATTCTTTTTTATTTGAAAGAAAAAGTGAGAAGATACAAGAGCCTCTATAAACCTCTCCTTCAAAAGCAGAGTGGCAAGAGGAGCTCCATGCCCCACCAGTCAGGGCCTCCTCTGCTGGTTGGGGTGGCACCTGAGTGGCTGGCTGCCTCTCCCTTTGTACACTCTGTTTTTTCAGGAGTATGGCCCTGAGGCCAGAGGCCTCTCTCTCTTCTTGGTTTTCCAAGTTAACATGTATCTTAGGAAGAGGGTGGACTGCATGTCTTGGGCTTCACTGTTAGTGACAGATGACATGGCCATCCCTTGTCCCTGAGGGTGCTGGCTTGCAAAGAATGACACATGGGGGTTCTTATTATTTCCAAGCTGAGAAGCATCTCATGGCTCCACAGGACATACCCATCTGAGGAAGGGCCAGCTGCCCTGGCCTGTGCCTCTGGCAGGAGCTGGGCTCGCACATGCTCTGCTGGGGCATTGTAGTCTGTGCAGTTCAGCATATCCCAAATTAATAAGGGCTCTGCTCTGTGGCTCCTTCCTAGCTGCTGATTCTGAGCAAGTGGACCCATTCTAGTGGGACTCAGATGTCCAGCCTGGCATCCTAAAGCTGTTCTAAATGGAACTGGAACTCAGACGTCCAACCTGGCATTCTTCAGACAGTGGAGCAGAGACAGTTAAGTGAGCTGCCCAAAGGCCACAGCAGTTTGTGATCCGAGCTGGGGCATGTGAACCTGCCACAGCCTCTCAGCCCACTGCATCACAAGTACCTAAAACTACAGAAGAAAGCTGACGTGGCAGCGAGGATACCGTGATTTTAAACTATGAGGAACTTCAGAGTATGCTTTTGACACTGATTAGAATCTTGGAATTTTAATTTTTCTTGAAAGCTTATTGCCTGAGCACAATCGCAATATTCTGCACATTACTTTCTGTTCAATAAAGAAGATGCACGGAGTATCACTCAGAGCCCAGGTCTGGCCTTTTCAGAGAGTGAGACTTTAATAGCAGCTGGCCAGGCGTGATGGCAGGCGCCTGTAGTCCCAGCATTTGGGGAGGCTGAGGTGAAAGAATTGCTTGATCCCAGGAGTTTGAGGTACTACTGCATTCCAGTCTGTGTGACAGAGAGAGACCCTGTCTATGAAAAAAAAATACATGAGGGCAGTGCCTGTGGCTCAGTGAGTAGGGCGCCGGCCCCATATACTGAGGGTGGTGGGTTCAAACCCGGGCCCGGCCGAACTGCAACAAAAAAATAGCCGGGTGTTGTGGCGGGTGCCTGTGGTCCCAGCTGCTGGGGAGGCTGAGGCAAGAGAATCGCCTAAGCCCAAGAGCTGGAGGTTGCTGTGAGCTTTCCCAGATGGCAGCAGTTAAAAAAAAAAAAAAAAAAAAAAAAAAACCTTAAAAAAAAAATGCATCAATAAATAATGGCACCAAGTCACATTACCCTTGATGAAACTAAATGGGGTTGCTCATTTCTACCCCTGATCCCCACGGAGAGTTTGCTGTGAGCTTTCCCAGATGGTAGCAGTTATAGTAGAAAAACAGAAATCAGCAGGGTTTTTGCCTCCTAGTATTTGTAATACACTGGGGGGCATCTGAATTCCCACACAGAGACACCTATGGGGCCTTCCTCTGCTTCCCTGACTGCACACTCTGCAAAGAAGGGATCAGAAGACTCACTTCCAACACTGGAGTGTCCAAGGGACACCAACTTGGACAATAGCATTTCAGCTGAGCCTCTTAATTTCACAGGTGAAAGAGGCCCTTTGATTTACTGGAGAGAGGCGATGTTTTAGAGTCAGAAAACCAAAGCTGAAATCTGCCTCTGATGGATTGTTGTAATAACGAGGGAGAGAATAGTCCCTCCCAGACAAAGATCCATAACTTTTACTTAGCACTCGGTAGGATGCCTAGAACAGAGGAAGTGTCTAATAAATGGTAACCCTTAACATATTAATTGGAAAACTGAATTCTGGGGAGTACCAACTAGCCCAAGGTCACCCATCCATGTGGTGCGGGGTGGAGCCGGGCCCCCAGTTTCTTGTCTCCCTGCCAATATTCCTTTCACTGCATTATGCTGACTGATGATAGAAGTTGTGTGTAGATATATGTCTCTCATAACCATAACAAATCAAATAGAAGTTGCCAGATGTTTCTGTTTCAAGAAGAATGAAGTTAATAGATGTGTATTGGGGCTCAAACCTAAGCTCTACAGAAAGATTGTGGAGCATAAGCAGTAATAAAAGATGTCTAGGTTGGTGTTTCAGCATTCCTGGGCAGTACAAAAAACCATTTGGTCACATCTGGTCTCCATCAGGAATGAAGTGTTACATAAATACATACACAGTTTATAGGGCGAGGAGGCCCTACTGAGACAGGCCAGGCCCCGATTTGTTTCAGCTTTGCAGATGGGGCCCTTGAGGCTGCAGGACAGCCCTGGGCAATGCTGTCCCTAGGGACAGAGCTCTCTACTCTCATCAGTGCATCTGGGGCAGAGATACCATGCTGTTGTATGGTATCTGGAATTGCATTCCAGTTGAAATTACTCATGTCCACCCAATATTCAGCCTCCCAACCGAAGTTTTGCTTACAGATGCCTGGGAAAATTCATTCAAAAATTAGAGAAAATAAAGGCTTTGATGATCCTGTGAGATCCCTCTATCTATACACCCATTCCCCATCCATTCAGCCACTCATCCCTTCACTTACCCTCTGTCTATCCACTCATTCATTCCTCCATCCATATACTCACCCATCCACTTGTTCACTATCCTATTTAACCTTCTATCTATTCCCACCCATGTCCATCCATCCATCTGCCTATTTATTCACCCACTCATCTACTCATCTGTCCATCCATCCATCCATCTGTCTGCCTGTTTGTTCATCCATCCACTCATTTTACCCACCCATCCATGTTTTTTGTTTTTTTTTGAAACAGAGTCTCACTATGTCACCCTTGCTAGAGTTCCATGGTATCACAGCTCACAGCAATCTCAAACTCTTGGGCTTAAGCAATTCTCTTGCCTCAGTCTCCCCAAGAGCTGGGACTACAGGTGCCCACCACAATGCTCAGCTATTTTTTGTTGCAGTGTCATTATTGTTGAGCAGGCCCAGGCTGGGTTCCACCCCTCCAGCCTTGGTGTATGAGGCTGGTGCCATAACCACTGTGCTAGGGGTGGCGAGCCCTCACCCATCCACCTACACCCATCCATCCACTTATTCCATGAATAGGAGCTCCTGGCATGTGTAAAATACCAGGCTAGGAACAGGGAATCCAGCAACCGACCAGTCAGGCATGGGGCTGACCCTCATGCCGCACTCTAGAGGGAGAGGTTGAGTAATTGCAGTTATTCATAGACCAGGGTGATGAATTCTCAGAATTCAAGGTGCTCTGAGAATGTGTAATGGGAGCTACCTCTTAGCCTGGAGGCCAGAAATGGCTTCCTGAACACACAGGGTGGCTGTGGGCAGCCCATTCTGACTGCTACCCAGTTGGTTTTGATTTCTTACAGTCCTGTAGGTTTTACTATTAACTCTTTTCCTGATGGCACAAACTTGTCACCTAAGCTATCCCTTCCCTAGGAAAAATCATTAAAATGTTCCTAGTATCAAATCCCCCAAGCAATCTAATCTAAAGGATTGACTCTCAAAATGTAAAAGTCCCATTACCACAGTGATGGATGGAGGTAAGATCTGAGGTTCCCTGCACAGCCCTGTCTGGGCAGCAGTCCTTGTTCTCAGGCCACCTGGGGCTCTGGTGAGGGCTGTGGGATACAGTCTTTCTCTGTGCACTGAGCTTCTGACTGCAGTATTGTGTGTATTTTATTTTTCATAGTAACAAATACGCACAAGTCTTCTCTGCTCCCACTGTCACGGACACACAGGGGGCCCTGCCCTTCATTTCCTTCTGGGGTATCACCTCTCTGTTTTATGCCCCTACGTGTTGAACTTGACCCTCATAAGCCACACAAGGAAAATAAATCTTGCTGCTCTTTTCCTCAGGGGAATAGAGCCATTTTTCTATACACAAATACCTGCTTTCAGAGGCCTGATTGTGGTCAGACGGCCTAAGGCCAGGCTGGGCTCTGCCTCTGTTCTGGCTCTCAGTAGTAATTACACAGGAGAGGTAATTACACTGGTCTTCCATCCTCTCTCCATGGCTGTGCCTGGATATTCAAGGAAGAGCGCCTCTGGTTTTGTACTACATTGTAATTTCTTCAGAGGGACAGGGTTTTATGTGACTCCCAAACTGGCTACTTGTGCCGTGGCCACTCATTTCCTATTGTGCAGAATAGCAATTATGTAGCCAGAGGCTGGCCCTGGGTGGGTTTGTCTTCTCTGTGACATGTATTTTGTGAGGTAGAGGAGAGGTCCTCTGTTTCTGAAAGCAGTCTAAAAATAAATACACTAGGCTCCTCCAAGGATGATCTGCATGCTACGAAAGAGGAGGCTAACAGGTCTCACTGTGCTTTGGAGGGTGAGTCAGCACCTGGAGAGATGGGCAAGGCCAAAGACCTCTCCTGCAACACCCAGGCCTGGTCACGGGAAGGCCAGAATTTGTCCAAGGTGAGGTGAGCTCAGGGTCTGACACCTATAGGTGGATGCCAAGACAAGTGTCATGATAAGGCACTAGTTAGTGGGCATGAGCCTATTTTCAGGACAATGAGCCCTCAAGTGCATGGCTGGGCCAGGTAGCAATGTACATTCCCTGCTGTCTTTGTAAGATACTGCATAAGCTGAGAGCAAGAGAGAGGTTCTCTTGCTTGAGCCTGACAAATAAAAATTACATACATTAAAGTTGCACAATGAGATGATCTGATATATGTATATACTGTGACATAATTGCCACAGTGCAGCTAATTAATGCATTTATTCCTCACATATTTACCACTTACAGATGAGAACACCACAGATCTACTCTGAGCACATTTCCAGTACACAATACAGTATTAACTATAGTCATGATGGTATCCACAGATCTCCGGAACTTATAAGTAAAAATGTGTGTTCCTGATAACCAACATTGTGTTCTCTGCTTCAGAGTCTAACTTCATTAGATGCTGATTTATCTATATATACAGTGGAATATTACCCTTGAAAAGGAAGGAATTTATGCCATTGGTGACAACATGGACGAACCTGGAGGACAGCATGCTAAGCAGAAAAATCTAGATACAGAAGGCAAATCCTGCAAGAGAGTTCTTGAGAATTGGAGCCAACATGCAAATGCATCCCTAACACCTAACCACCATGTACGGGAAAGGAAGCTACAGGCCTGAGGTCAGCTGGACAATCCAGGGTACCTGACCACCCAGCGTCCAGCAAGCTTGGCTATGGGGCTGGTTCTACAGCTCAGCCTCGGGCTTCTTGAGTCCCTGGCACAATGCACATTCCCTCGTGGTTTGAAATCTGAGAGCTGGAGAGAGCCCTCTGCTTTTCATTTTGGTCCTGGTTACAGGATCTGGGCTTGTTTTGTTTTTGTGCTTGTTGTGTAGGGAGTGACCCAGAGTGGGAAACAATGTCCTCTGTAATTGTCAGGGTTTGTGCTTCTCTTGTGTCCATTCTATAAAGCCTGGAGCTGAAGACCAACAATCTGAAGTAAAGTGAAATTCGCAGGTCCTGCTCCCAGGGGACAGAGGCAGACTGGTGTCCTTAGTATCCTCTGGAAGAAAGCCTACTTCTGTTTTTTTCTTAGACTGGAATTCAGCCCTAGGCAAAGATACATTTTAACCCCCAGGTCTCTGCCTTCTGCTTTCTCATTTCCCTCCTCCTCCTTTCCTTTGCCTTCCCCCTTTACAAATTTAGAAAAGTTGTACATTCCCCAACTTTTCTAAAAATTTCAAGGATGTATGTTAAAAGCAACCACAATATTTCCTTCATTAACTTGGTCCCCATCTCTATGAGTAAAATGATTCTTTCAATAGATGCAGAAAAGGGTTTAGACAATATCCAGCATCCTTTCATGATAAAAACACTTAAGAAAATAGGCTTAGATGGAACATCCCTTAAGCGGATAGAGGCTATCTACAGCAAACCCACTGCCAGTATCATATTGAATGGAGTAAAACTGAAAGCATTTCCATTCGGATCCAGGGCAAACAAGTATGCCCACCGTCTCCACTACTATTTAACATAGTGTTAGAAGTCCTAGCCATCGCAATCACGCAAGAGAAGGGAATCAAAGGAATCCAGATGGGGACAGAGGAGGTCAAACTCTCCCTCTTTGCAGATGACATGATCTTACACCTGGAAAACCTCAGGTACTCAACTACAAAGCTCTTAGAAGTGATCAAAGAATATAGCAGCATCTCAGGATACAAAATCAATACCCACAAATCAGTAGCCTTTGTATATGCCAACAATTGTTAAACTGAGAATAAAATAAAAGACTCTATTCTTTTTACAATAGCACCAAAGAAGATGAAATACCTGGGGGATATATCTAATAAAATGGCCAATTATCATCTCTCTAGTTGACAGAAAGGTAAGGAGCAGCTCCAGACCAGCCTGTGCAGGCTTTGTCTAGATACTGCTTGTGCACTTACACCATTTCGCTTTGCTTTCCACACTTAATGTCCCCCTTGGGCCATGGTGACCAGTTCTGATCCTCAGACTGTGGCTCTGTTGTGCTAAGGCTCTGTTTCCCTGCTGGTTTTGGGAGAAGGATGCTTAGCTCTGAGTGCTGGACAGTTTTTAGCAGAAGACAGAGTTCCTGATGATACTGGGAGCACACACAGCTGTCTGGTCCAGGCTCTCCCACATGCCCAGCTTAGGGGAGAGCCCAGGGAGGAAGTAGAAAAGCAGAGCTTAATCCAGAGAGTTGGGAGGAAAATGTGATAATTCCCAAGGAGCTTCAAAGGTAAACCTAGTGGAGAAGTGAAGCTTTGTGTTTGGGCCATGTGGATTTTCAAACAGTTTTAACAGCAGTGAAGTTTCAACCACCAATAAATGGCCTAGGGCAGAGATCATGACTTTTGAATTTCATGGATCAGTAGTATTTTAAATAGAGAGTTAAACAACAAAACTTCTATTTATTATCTATTTAATTCACAAGGAAAAGGACAGTTTAACCTCTTCCATGTAGAAAATAATCTCAGAATAATGGACAATCTTTAAACAAGGTAAATTTGTCTTATGAAAAATTAATTACATTTTCCATATTTATCTAGTTTTATTATGAACTTGTAGGGACTTTGTTACTGAGAGCCACTGGTCTTATCCTGTACTGAGCAAGGGTGTCAGATCGGTGTCAACTTCAGGGTCAGTTCCAGTTGATGGCCAGCTTCTGTCTGGAACACTGTGTTGAGTAGGATTCTGAAGTGGAGTCCAGGCTCAGTTGTTAACTAGCAACATTTGACATTATGGTGATTTTGAACTATGCCCATAAATCTTTTGCATTCCTTTTATGTAAACAGGGAGTATGACTCTCCTCTCCTTTAGCAACTCACTTCTGACTATATGACTTTTGAGCACTCACACTTGGAACCCAGCCACCATCATGTGAGGAAGCCCACAGCACGTGAGGCTGCTGGCCACTCATGCGTGGTGTGTTCTGGCTGATATCCCCAGCTGAGGTCCCAAACAACAGCTAGTATCTACCACCAGGCATGAGCTGATCCTCCAGCTACTATCAAGTTGCCTCAGCTGGAAGTGCATGAAGCAGAGGAAAGCTGCTCTTGCTAAGCCCTGCCTATGTCGCAGATTCATGAGTGAAAACAAATACTGCCGTTGTTTTAATCCCCTAGTTTGGGGAAGCAGGATGTTATGTAGCAGATGATAGGCAGAATAATCCCAGGATGGAAAATTAACAGCTAATATTTAGTATTCCTGTCTGTCCTAGAGCATTTGAAATTAAAAAATAAAACATTGTAAGTTGCTATTATTTCACTAATCTACTCTTGTTTTCATTTGGAAATTTATTTATTTATTTATTTATTTTTGAGACAGAGCCTCAAGCTATCATCCTGGGTAGAGTGCTATGGCATCACAGATCACAGCAACCTCCAACTCCTGGACTCAAGTGATTCTCCTGCCTCAGCCTCCCAAGTAGCTGGGACTACCAAAGCCCACCACAACACCCAGCTATTTTTTGGTTGCAGCCATCATTGTTGTTTGGTGGGTCTGGGCTGGATTCGAACCCGCCAGCTCAGGTGTATGTGGATGGCACCTTAGCTGGTTGAGCCATAGGCGCCGAGCCATCATTTGGAAATTTAAAATCTAAATGTCTTACCTAAGTTGATTAAAAAAAAAAGGCCAAGATCATGTTGATTTTAATAGGTTACCTCAAATTCACTAATACTATCTGTTTAGTTCAACTTTTGCTACCCTCTGAAAAACAGTGCAGCATCACCATGGCAACAAGCCCTCTCCAAGGGAGAAAGATGGGGAGCAGCACACAGGAGTGGGCAGAGCTATGCTTGCTGGGAGGATGCTTTCTAATGATTTTTTTTTTCCAGGCCAAACATTTGCAGCTGGTCTTCTCTTGGCAAGAAGATTTCATCCCACCACACACTTTCTCTCCTCCAGAAGCAAAATATCCGCCATAAATAGCAGAGAGATTAAAAATATTTCCTTTGTATCATTTAAGAAAAAAATCTCCCACAGAACTGCTATGGGCAGAACAATGGTTAGCTGGGACCCTGAGGTTACCCTCTGCCCATGGCAAGCTCAGGACCCATCCCTTGAGAGCCCCTGCCCACCCATCAGAGCACTAGGCAGATGGTTGTTAGCACCAGGTCTACTTCGCTTTCTAAAGTGGTTGTACCAGAAGAACCCAGCCTGAGGTTGAGTCAGGTGTGAGAATTTCAGAATTCAGAAGAGAGAAGTCCTGAATCCCCAGCACCCATGGGATGGCTCCCAGGCTAAAATTTCAGATATGCTGATGGCAAGTTCCCATGGTTGTCCCTTTTGTAATAAACATCCTCTCCCCAGTGACTCCTGTGGGTAAACACAAAAGCTATCATGCTGCAGCAGGTGACGGTTTGTGTGTTTCCACATGTACTTAAATTAGTATCTGTGTTAGGGGCTGGGTGTGTCCTGATGACTAAGACCTTTGAAGACTCAAACAGAGTGGTCAGACATAAACTTGCCTAATTTTAGTGCAACTAGGAGAAACAGAGGAGTAGTGAGGTCAGCGTTCTGGAGAGTGAGTCCTCCATGCTCCTTCCAAGGGATGAGTTAGGTGAGCCAGGCAGAGGCACAGGGAGGCCAGGGCCTGGCTGGGGTCCAGGGTGGTCATAGGGGCAGCAGGCAGCATGCTATGGCCTAGGTAGTAGGTCACTAGGCCCAGCAAGGGGATCTCTATGGCATGGGCAGCACTGGTGACCACCATGCTGGGAAGGAAGAGTATAGAGGCTCCTGCAAGGAGCCCAGAATTGCTCACCACAGACAAGTGAAGTTGCCAGGCAGGGAATAGGGGCTCTCTGAGGCTTAGGGGGTATCCCTCCCTCATCCTCTTGGAGCTCCCACTCCTGTCCCAGCCTCTTCTCAAAAGAAGAGGGGTTTGAAAGGCTGCAAAAGGAGGACTCCCAACTTTGCAAAGTATTTCATTGGGACATTGAAACTGACATTGGGACTCCTTGGCTGAACTTTAATGCCATCTAGACATGAGCCTATGTCCCCCCACCTCCCAGGCCCAGACTGTCCCTTGGAAACTCCACTTGCATTCACAACTGCACACCCCCTCTATGCTATAGCCCCTGAGGACCACCAGCCTGTGAAACGACAGGGATGGGGCAGGCTAAGGAACTGTTAATTGGAGGGTGGGAAGACACCCAAGACCCCAAGCAGACTGTGCTGTCCCTTCCTGATAGCATTAGGATCAGAGACTGCCCCATCCCTGACCTCCTTTCTTCCTGATGACACCCAATTCTAACCCCTGCTAACACCAAGGGTCACTTCTTGAAGGGAGGCTGTCCTGGAAGCCCAGGTGTATGTACACATAGCACCTTGAACCCTGTGAATATCACAATTAAAGTGACAAATTTATGGTGAATGTTTGTTTGTTCATTGTTCACTGTTGAAATCTCAGCTCTCGAATGCCTGCCTGACACAGGCGAGGAACCCAGTCTAGTGGGACTGAGGGGCAGGAACAACTCACAGAGTAGCCAGTCCTCTAAAGCCAGAGTGGGGAAGGAGAGAGAGAGGGAGAGAGAGAAATGGGGAGAAAAGGAGAGACATGGAAAGAGAGAGAGAAAGTGAAGGAGGGGAGAGAGACAGAGAAAGGGGGATGGGGGAGGGAGAGAGAGAAAAGAGAGAGCGAGAAAGGGGAGAGAGAGACAGAGAGAGAGAGAAGGGCAGAGAGAGAGAAAGTGAAGGTAGAGAGAGAGAGAGTTAAATTGTGTGGGGAAAGAACCAGACAGAGCCAGTACTGCCTTTTGTGACCCAGCTTTGGGGATTCACAGCATCACTTTCACTTTGTTCTACCCCACGCCCCACCCCAAGCAGTCACCAAGATTGGAGAAAAGGAAAATAGACTCTATCCCCTCCTTTTAAAAAAAATTGTGGTATGACACACACAATATTTACCATCTTAATCCTTTTCAAGTATATGGTGCCGAGGTATTAACCACATTTCCCCTCAATAAAACTGCAAAAAAAAAAAAAAAAAAAAGAAGAAGAAGAAAAGATAAAGTTTAGTTTTAAAATAATAGCTTATGGACTATTCTATCATTTTAAGTATACTTATCACTATGCTGTTTCTAAGGTTAAAGCTAATGAATTATGCACGTAGGGTGGGGAGAGTGCATTCACATTGTGGTGTAACCCACTCCACCTCCCATCTCCGGAATTGTCCTTTGAATTCACCTTGCCTACAGGACCTAGATCTGCCATACTTGCAGGGGAAACTTGCTTCAGGAGAAGTGTCCCCAACCCTCAGGAGGGGCACCTGCTTGTCAGCACAGGTACCCCAGATTAAGCTGTCTCTCAGAGCCTTCTAACTGGGGTCCAGATAGGAAGCCTGGGTCCTGATGTGAGTTCCCAGCACCCACGCCTCTGGGCTTGGACAGCTCGAGAAAGGTCGGTGTTTGAAAGTCCTCTGGATCCTGAAACATAAACACTGCATAATAAGAACATTTGGGAAAAAAAAAAAAAAAAAAGATGGTTTCCATCATTTCCCAGCTGTCTGAGTTAATGGGCCGCTCCTCTGAGAACTAGAGAGATTAGCCATGATAGGAGACACAGATGGCCAAGTGTGAACCCCAGGGGACAGCACTCCTGGCCTTCACACAGCTGTTTCCTGGTTCACTTTTCTTCTTCAGTAAACACTTTGCTGAGCTGCTGGTTTGGAAGCAGAGCCTTACAGAGATGCTTTGATGTGGAGGAGGAATGAAGCTGGATGTAGATTTCAGTGAATGAAGGAACCAGGCCAAGAGTCTTAAAGGAGCATCTCCAACCCTCTGGAGCACGAGGGCTGCTTGTGAGACTGAGACTTCCGTTGTGAGCTAGAGCTGCGGGTGCTGTGTGGGAAGACCACCTCAGCTGTGCCAAGTACTGCTTGTCTAAGAGAGTAGGAGGTGGATCTGGGACCAATATTAATAGAAACATGTCCACTCTTGGTTTTCATAATTATAGGTCAGGGTTTCCAGCAAGCTCTGCTGAAATATTCCCATGCAGGGACAGAGATTGAAATAGGAGGAAGGGATCTCAGAGGTGCCTGGGAACCAGGAGTTGTGACAAAAGTGAAATGGATGTGTCTCCATCCAGGCCTGGCCGTGGGAAGCATGTGCTGGGAAATGGCAAACGCAATCACAACCAAGCAGCCACAGTCTCTGGGCGAGCACTGACCGTCTGAACCTGGTACTGTTATCCAGACTGGAGAGGGCCGCCTTGCTCTGCACATCCAACCTGGGCCCTGTCACCTTGCACGTCATGGAGAGGCAGCAGCTAGGCAAACTGGCTGTCCTGCTTGAGTGGCAGGTCTGAGTGTGTACACATATGCATAGACTGCCTCCCAGGCACCAGGCACAGAGGCCACATCCCATCAGTGCCTATTCCCTTCTGCCTTTCACCTCCCTTATGTGACTGTGGAGTGTCAGAGTTTACTTAGGGTAAACATGCAGAAAACAAAACACACTCTATGTTTTACCTTCTTGCTATGTCATATTCTCAGAAGCATTTTCCTATTCCTTAGTCTGCTTTCCAGGGGTGAGAGCTTGAGACCTCTGGGAGCAAGTAAGCCTAGAGCCTCCACCTTGGCCCAGAGGTAGAGAATTACCCTCACTGACAGACTCCAGCAGGCCATCTAGCACACCATGCACAAGCCTAAGGACTTTTCTGGTTGGAAGAGGCCTTGGACACTGTGATTCCAATGCTTTCCTTGTGCTCAGGATGACAGTGAGGGCTAAAGACTTGGTTTGTACACATAGCAGGAGTAATCCCAATCCCCTTCCCAAATGTTTATGGCCTTCTCTCACAGGTGGTCTGCAGCATGAGGTCACAGATGCAATCCCACTCATCTTCCATCTTGGTAGATGGGCTCTGAAACCAAGAAAGGGCACTGGTTCCCCCTTACAGAAATAAAAAGCAGTTGTAGCAGAAGTCAAGGAAGAGTGTGTCTCTCTCAGTTCTATCTTGCTGTCTCCAGGCCCATGTGTGATGCCTTCACATAGGCCCATGGGGGGGAGGCCAACCTGGCTTTCTTGAGGCACTAGCCCTGGCTTGTGAATGGTTGGGGATGAGACCCCAACATCTGCCTGGACCGGCCACAGGGTGGATCCTGCAATGGCTGCAATTGGAGGATAGAGCTATTTTATTATCACGAACACTTCCCTTGTGCTGACCCTTAGTGGTCAGCCCACCCTTCCCACCCATTCCCAGGATCTTCCTAATACTTGGCACCACTCATCTGTCTCAGTTTTGGTACTTCGAGGATGTTTTATAAATTGAATGATTCAGCATGTGATGTTCTAAGATTGGCATTTTTCGCTCAGCAGAATACCTTGGTGATCCCTCCAAGTCATAAATTGATAGTTTCTTCCTTTCTATTGCTGAGTAGTATTCCATGGTACTTTGTGGCATGGTTGTTTCACCATTTATCTACTGACATTGCTTCCAGTTTTCAGCTATTATGAAGAAAGCTGCTATGAACAGCTATATAGATCTCTTTGTGTGGAAATAAATTTTATTTCCTTGAATTTATTAATTTATTAATGCCTAAGAGTTTGATTGCTGGTTGCAAGGTGAGTGAATGTTTTGGTTTTTGAGAAGTTTTCTGGGGCAGTCTCACCAAATTTCTCTGTATTGTCACCAGTCTTAGGTCTATCACTGTTTTCTTCTAGTTGTTCTAATAAGTATGTAAATGATACCTCACTGTGGCTGAGTTTCCATTTCCCACATGACTAATAAATGATGTTGAGCATCTTTTCATGGGCTTATTTTTATCTGCATCTTCATGTCTTTTGCCCATGTTCTAATTGGATTATTATTTTAACTGTTGAGTTTTCAAAGTTCTTATATTCCATATACAAGTCCTTTGGCAGATTCATGATTTGAAATAACTTACACACCAATCTCTAGTTTGTCTTTTCAACTTTTCACCTGGGCTTTCTCAGACCAAAAGTCTTTAATATTGATAAAACCCAACTTATTATTTTTTTTCCTTGGATGGATTATGTTTTTGGTAACCAGTCTATTCACTACTCATTGGCCCTAATGATTTTCTCTTATGTTTCCTTCTAAAAGCTTTATAGCTCTATGTTGTACATTTAAATCTATGACCTATTATGAATACATTTTGTATAAGGGCGTGAGGTTTATGTCAAGTTTAGTTCTTTGTCTATGGACATCCAATAACTCTAGCACCATTTTTTGAGACTGGGATGTAAGATTTCTTGGAGGTTGTTTAACTGTCATTTTATCTGTAAATATATAACTGAGGCTGCATTTCTTTGAGAGAGGGACAGACAGTGAAAATCCTGTTTGGGAAGCCTTTCGGCCTCAGACTGGAGACACGAAGACTTTGAGCCTGTGCCTCCTGGGCCAACCTTCTTTAAAGGTGAGTCCTCTCTGGGGCCTAGTTTTGGGGGTGGGTGGGTTATCAGGTATGGGTGGCATGTCTGGGGGTTGGCTCTCTGCTGGTGGTGCTGACTCCATGGGGCACTGTGTGCTGGCTGAGGCCTGCCAAATCTACACGCTACCTGTTCTCCTCCAGCTTCCTCAGCTACTAGCAGGCCTAGTAGGCCTCTTTAGCCCTCCTGAGGTGTGTCTGGGAACCATATAGGGTACATCTGAGACTGGCCACCTGGCTGCTGCTGTAGGGCCTTGTCCAGAGAAAGGCAAAAAAAATTTATTTTTATTGCTGGGGATTCATTGAGGGTTTAAGAAACCAGGTTACACTGATTGCATTTGTTAGGTAAAAGCCCCTCTGACAATTGTGTCTTGCCCCCAAAAGGTGTGTCACACACTGAGACTCCACTCCCCCTCCCTCCTTCCCTCTCTCTGCTCTTCCTTTCCCCCACCTCTCCTTCTCTCTCTCTCTGATCTCCCTTTTCCCACCTCCCAACCCCCACTGGCTACTAGGTTATTAATTGTCGAGAGACAAAAATTTTTAATAAGCACATTGAATGAATGGATAGTTAGATAGCAGTAAATATATAAAAGATAGTCAGGAGAGATCTTTCTCCAGTACTTGACTTAAATTTATAATGCAACACATGTTACTGCATTCTAAATAAGGAGATTTACCTTAAATTCAATTTTCCTCTCTCCCTGTCAAGACAAGAATGATTTTCTATCATGAAGCACTGGCACCAAAGTGCACATTTTACTCATTTTTTTTTTTTTTTAGAGACAGAGTCTCAGTTTGTTGCCCTCAGTAGAGTGTCATGGCATCACAGCCCCCAGTAACCTCCAGCTCTTGGGCTTAGGTGATTCTCTTGCCTCAGCCTCCCAAGTAGCTGGGACTACAGGTACCTGCCACAACGCTCAATTATTATTTTTGTTGTTGTTGTTGTTGCAGTTTGGCTGAGGCCAGGTTTGAACCCACCATCCTTGGTATATGGGGCTGGTGCCCACTCACTGAGCTACAGGTGCCGCCCCATCATTTTACTCATTTTACCTGAAGTCCTGGTAGGTAGAAGGCAGTAGGCAGGGGATTTTCTACACATAGATCCCCCTCTGGGGGATCTCCCCAGTCAAGGTGAGGCTCTGTTTGAGGTGAGCCCTCTGGGGGTCTCCCCAGTCAAGGTGATGTCTTTTATGATCACTCCATTTAGTTCTTTTGTTTTTGAATTTCTGCCCTTTAGAGGGTAGATCTTCTATGGGAACTAAGTGATTGAGCTTCAGATCAGATAATTGGTAGCAGCAATAAATGATCTCTGTGTCTGCTTAGTGGATGCCTATGTCCAGCCCCTCAGCTCCAGCTGATCTTTGCTTTAGACTGTATTGGGACATGCAGGTCGGGAGGACCTCGAGTTACATCCCAGCCCTGGGCAGCTAGTTGGTATACAAGATACCTAGACAGGATTCTCTGGAGAGCCCTGGTGTTGGCTGCTCTCCAGCAAATAACTCAGTCTGAGTGTGTCTTTGAGAACACAGGGGGAAAATTAAAAGGAGAGTATGAAATCTCACTCTATTCTTTCTACCTCTCCATGGCTCACTACAACTGTTGGATAACCTGAGTGTCTGCTCTATGTCTGGAACTGTGGGAAATTCAAGGATACTGCCAGTGGGCTCTTTCCTTCTTGTTATCCCTCTACTTCAACTTTTAACAGAGTATGAAGGCTTTCAACAAATTATTTTTAATTATTTGAATATACAAGCAAGCAGTATAAATGAACATAAGGCTACAGAGGAGAGATGGTTCCAGTGTAGTCTGGGGAGGGTGTTGTTGTCACAGATGAAAGACACTTAAATAACCTTGTAAGGAGTGTGCAAATTAAGTGTCAATGCTGCCTTTTCCTTGGTGCTCTTGCAAGTGTCCCCAGGTCTCTCCATAGCATTGACACTATATCAGTACTACACTGAGCCAGCACTCCCTGATTAAGGCTCAGACAGCTTGATTATACAAAATGAATTTCAGACAGAAACTGAGATGATACATCCCAGGCTCTATTCCTTGGGAAAATAAAGAGAAAAAGGTAAATCTCATGTGGTGGTGATACAGAAAGTCCCCTCTGAGAGAGGCCAGCATGCAGGGATTGGGACGGGGGCAGGGTGCGGAAGCCCATACCATGACATTCCAAACTGCAGTTTCAAATGCAGGCCAGATGGAGAGTGTTAAGTTGCATTTCTGAGCTGGATTATAAATGACCTAATCAGCACAAGGTAGCCTTGGCATTTCCTGAAACTCCATGATGGCCTCTTTGGGGGTGGGGGTGGGGGAACATTCAACATTCCAGTGCAGAGAGCTGCAGCAGACCCTGCTGTTTAGAGCAACTAAAATGAAAAGACACAGATTTGGCAGAGTGGATTAAAAAAACATGACCCAATTACTGTCTGCTGTTTATGAGAAACTTACTTCACATTCAGTGACATAGATAGGTTGAAAGTAAAGGGAGGGAGAAAGACATGCTATGAGAACATTAATGAAAAAAAGACATGTGTAGCTATATTAATATCCAATAATGTAGACTTCAGAGCAAAGAAGATGACTGAAGACAAATAGGAACATTATGTAAAGATGAAGGATCTGTCCACCAGAAAGATGTAACAATTATAAATGCGTATTCAAAAAAAGACCCTAAAATACATGAAGCAAAAACTGATGGAACTGAAAGGACAAATAGACAAATCTACAGTTATGGCTGGGAACTTCAACACACCCTTCTCATCAACTAATAGAACTACTAGAGAGAAAATCAACAAGGATATAGAAGATTTGAAAAATATGATCAACCTATAGAATGATGCAGATAAAATACTTTACCCAACAAGAGTAGAATACACATTTTTTCAAGTGCCTGTGAAAATTTAACAAGTTAGGCCATATTCTGGACCAAAACACAAAAATCAAAAAATTTAAAAGAATTAAGTCCTCTAGAGTATATTATTGGAGCAAATGGAATCAAGTTAGAAATCAATAACACAGAGACGTATGAGTGTTTATTATAGGACAATTCACAACTGGAAAGATAGGGAATCAAATGCCCATCACCTGGTGAGTAGATAAAGAAAATGTGTTTGTATATGACCATGGAATACTATTCAGACATAAAAAAATAATTAAAAAATGTCTTTTGCAGCAATTTGAATGGAGCTGGAGATCATTATCCTAAGTGTAGTGTCTCAGGAATGGAAAAACAAATACTGTATCTTCTTACTTATAAGTGGGAGCTAAATGATGGATATACATGGTCACACACAGTGGTATCATGGATACTGGAGACTCAGAAGAGGGGAGGGTGGGAGGAGAACGACGCATCAAAAGCTACCTATTGGGTCAAATGTACATTCTTTGGGTGTATACTCTACCACTACACAATTTATAGTGAAAAAGTCTTATATAGTAAATCTAAGTTCCTACCTCAGGAAACTGAAAAGAATAAAGCATGCAGAAGGAAGGAAAAATAAAGATCACAGAAGAAATCAATAAAATTAAAAATAGAAAAACTATAGAAAAAACTAAAAGCTTGTTTTTAAACAAAAATAAAATTAAGAAACATGTAGCAAGAACTTTCACCAATATCAGGAATGAAACAACCCTGCATATCCTATAACCACTAAAAGAATTATAAGTATAATGAGAAAATATTATGAACAATGTTAGGTTCATGAATTTGAATATTTAGAAGAATTTGTACCATAAAATAGATAATCTGTATAGCCCTATAATGATTAAATGAATTGAATTCAGAATTGAAAGCCACCTGAAAAAAAAAAATTTCCAGGTCCTACTGCCTTCACTGGAAAATTCTACTAAATATTTAAATATGAATTAATACCATTTGTATACATTGTCTTCCAGAAAACAGAAAAGGAGGGAGCAATTTCAAACTCATTGATTAGGTCTCTGATACCAAGACCATAGAAAAATCAATCAAAAATAGCAAACTACAAAATGATTTCTCTCATGAATTACCTCAACAAAATATTAGCAAACTAAATCTAACAATGTATAAAAGAAATTACACACTATGGCCAGATAAAATTTACATTGGCAGCACTGTACAAACAACTTGATAAAGTTTCATAACCTTGGTATTTCAGTGTCTCACAGCTGTGTTCATTGATTGCCATGTTGATGTGTGGCAATGTCTTGCTGAGTGGCATTCATTATTGTTGCATGTATGTGTTGTATGACAACAGTTACGATGGTCTTTCCAGACAGAGTTCCCAAATTGCTTTGAAGGGTGGACTAGGTGCTGGCATTGGTGCATACCTTCCCAAGGGGAGTACTTTAAAGGTGACCATAGTGATATACGGTAATGAGGTATGTAGCACTTTTTCTAGGATGAGTTCATGAACTTAATTGTCATTCCCTCACATTTTCCACAAAAGAAGAGAGAGATGATTGACCCACAAATATATGAACAAATTCCATGCTTTTTGGTCATCAAGGAAAAACAAATATTTAAAAACATCTTGCAACATAACCATGTAACTATGAGATTGAGAAAAATTAAAAAATAAGAAATTACCAAGCACAGAGGAGGTCATGGAACACTGGGAACTCTCTACACAGTAGAAGGTTACCATAATGAATTGGTGCAACAACTTGAAAATCATCATTTGGTGTTACCTAGTAAAGTTAAACATGTGCTTACTATAAATAGCCCAGCAATTTCACCCCCCAAAATATACTCTTATGTATGTACCATAGAAGATGTGTTCCTAGAAGCACAGTAATGTCAAAACCCCAATAAAACCTAAATACCCAGCAATGTTAGAAGGAATGAGTAAGTTGTGGCTTATTTCACTTCCGTGAGGATGGAGTATCTGCATAAATTATTTGGAAGCCTCCACAAGAGATTTGTTTATTCTTCTCCTGTTTATTTATTCATTCATTTATTTATATCTGCATGGGCTCCTGGATATTTATATAAATGTGTTGACTTACAATGCAACATTTCATTTTATTTTGTTCCTCAAAATATTCCAGCATTGACCACTGAGACCTCTTTCAGTTCACTTCCTTTGACATAATTCTCTTATTGTGTTTTTTTTGTTCATTTGTTTTGAGTAGCTTCCTACTTTCTAGCTATAAGACACTCCATACTCGTCTTGCATATCTTCTGTTGTAGCCCAAGAATCGTTCATTTTTCCAAGGCATCCTGATGCCTTTTATTGGAGAATAGCTTTAGAGATCAAGATCTGGGTTCTGATGTGCTCATTGTTACTGGCTATTGGTGCTCGGGGCTCACTCAACTGGCAGAGCAAAGAAATATGTGCATGTATACTAACCATATATATGCATCTGTAAATATTTCTGTATGTCACCATATCTATTCATACCAAGCTAAACAGGAGTTGATGTGTTGATCTTGAGGTCTCCATCTCTACCACATAGATCATTTTAGCCTTCTCCCCTTTTTTTATTTGGAACTTCTCACTCTATTAGTGAGACCTGGCTCTCACCATCCTCCACTCATTTCCTTCAATTCCAGTACACATGTGTGGCAAAGTCAGAATTGTCAATCCATAGCCACGTGGAAAAAAACTTTATCAACTGAAGAGTGTATTAACAGGTTTCTTTTCTTTGTCTTTAGCCCTCATCCCCTTCAATGAGGTTAATTAATGCATCTGTTATACAGGTAGCTTGTTTTTATCTTATTCTGCATTCCATTCTGTTATTCTCCCAGCCTAAAAATTCTCCCATTTAAAAAACGATTTCTTAGAAATTTGCATACATTAAGAACTTTGTGCTAGAAAGTTTTGAGAGGTTTGACAAATGCATAATGTCATATAGTCATCATTACAGAATCATACAAAATGATTTCACCACCCTAAAAATAAAATCTCCTATACTGGCATATCCAACCCTCTCCCATCCTTAAATCCTTGTCACCCATTAATCCTTGTATTATCTTTGTAGTTTTGCCTTTTCCTGAATGTCATATGATTGGAATCAGGCAGCTGTGTGTGTGTTTTTCAGACTGGCTTCTTTCATTAGCAAGATACCTTAAGATCCATCCATATCTTTTTGTGGCTTAATAGCTCATTTGCTTTTATCACTAGTATTCAATTTTATGGCTGTGCCATAGATTGTTTACCTATTCACTTGTGGAAGGACATCTTGGTTGTTTCCAGATTTTTGTGATTTTGAGCAAATATATGCAGATTTCATGTCATCATAAAATTTTAAATTAACTAAGTAAATACCTGGGAGCATGATTACTGGATTGAATTTATAAGAAAATGTCAAATTGTCTTCTGAAGTGGACATGCTGTTTTGCAATTCCCCTAACAATGAATGAGAGCTCCTGTTGCTCTGCATCTTCAAGGGTATTTGGATTGTCAGATTTTAAATATTAGCTTCCCACATAAGTGCATATTTTTGTTTCAAAGGTCACCTAACACAGGAAAATTATCAAGCTCATATTTCATATTTTTAATATTTTTTATACAAGATATAACAATTAAGTTCATGAATTCATCCTAGAAAAAAAGTGCTACATACCACATTGCTGAATATCACTATGGTCACTTTTGAAGTACCAATGCCATCGCCTACTCTATCCTTCAAAGCAAGTTTGGAGCTCTTCTTTGAATGACCATCAGAGCTATTGTTATATGACACATACACACACAAAAAAAACTTCACAACAACCATAACGAATGCCACTCAGCAAGACACCACCACATATCAACATGAATACAGCTGCGAGACACTGATACACCAAAGTTATGAAACTTCACTGAGTTGTTTGTACAGTGTTGCCAATGTAAGCACATGGTGGCAAGTTTGTGAACTTAATTGTCACACCTTGTACCAGAACTGCTCTGATGGTCATTCCAGAAAGAAATCTGAAATTGTTTCAAAGGGTGGACTAGGCACTGGCATCAGTGCATAGCTTCCCAAGGGGAGTACTTCAAAGGTGACCATAGTGAATACCGATATTCAGCAATGAGGTATGAGGTATTGAAGTATTTTCTAGGACCAGTTCATGAACTTAATTGTCAGAACTTATAAATCAACACATGGAGAAATATTTTATAAAAGTTTGTAATGAATACTTTTTAATCTTTGATAGCATTTACTAGAAAACCCAATCAGGCTATCTCTTTTGAGAAGTGATTGACTATTTCTTCATTTTCTTTAATGGATATAGGCTTATTCAGATAGATTATTTCTCCTTGTATGAGTTGGTAGTTTTTGTCTTTAAGAAATTGGCCCATTTGATAATCAAAGTTATCAAAATTGTGGCACAGGAGTTTTCATAGTGTTCCTTTATCATCTTTTTAAGGTACATGTGATTAGAAATCATGATCTCTCCATTTTTGATATTGGCAATTTGTGTCTTTTCTCTTTTTCCTGTGGTTAGCCTGAATAGAAATTTATCAATTTCATTGATCTTTTAAAAGAGTTTGCTTTTGATTTCACTTATTTTTTTCTTAGATGAGATTGGGCACATTCAGAGTGGTATGGTTGCAGATTCGCTCTGTATTTAATTTTTTTCTTTTTTCTTTTTTTTTTGAGACAGAGTCTCATTATGTCACCCTTGGTAGAATGCCGTGGCATCACAGCTCATAGCAACCTCCAACTCTTGGGCTTAAGTGATTTTCTTGCCTCAGCCTCCCAAGTGGCTGGGACTACAGGCGCTTGCCACAATGCCCAGCTATTTTTTGTTGCAGATTTCATTGTTGTTTAGCTGGCCCAGGCCAGGTTTAAACCCTCCAGCCTCAGTGCATGTGGCTGGCACCGTAACTACTATACTACGGTGCTGAGCCTGCTCTAGTTTTGTTATATCTTTTCCTGTTTGCTTCAGATTTTAATTATATTTCTTCTTTTAGTTTCCTAAGATGAAAGCTTAGCTTATTGGTTTTGGATTTTCACCCTCTTCTAATGTATATATTTAATGATATAAAAATCTCTTTAAGCACTGCTCTCCTTGCATCCCACAAATTTTAATACATTCTGGGCAATATAGAAACTTCCCTTTAGTTCAAAGTATTTTAAATTTTCTTTTAAGACTTCTTTGACTTATTTATTATTTATAATGTGTGCTGTTTAATTTTAAAATATTGGCGTTTTTATAGCTTTCTTTTTGCTATTTGTTTTTCCTTTAATTATACTATGGTCTGAGCACATACTTTGAATGATTTTTTTAATTGGCAAATGTGTCTTATGTCATAGAATGTTGTCTATCATGGTAAATGTTCCATGTTCCAGAAAACAAATGATAGAATGGTAGATGGAACCCCTAATATATCAATGATTACCTTATATATAAATGTTCTAAATATCCCAAGTACAAGGTAGAGATGAGCTGAGTAGGTAAACACACACACACACACACACACATGCATACCTATTCATACAACCCAACTATATGCTGTTTACAAGCCACTCACTTCATATTCAATGGTATTAGTAGTAGGTTGAAAGTAAATGGATTGAAAAGATATTCTATCCAAGCATTGAATTTAAAAAAGCAGGAGTTATTATATTAATATCCACTAATGTAGACTTTAGAACAAAGAACATGAATAAAGATGAGGGGACATTACATAAAGATGATAGGATCTACCCATCAGAAAGACATACAACCCTAAAATACACAAAAGAAAACTGATAGAGCTGAAAGGAGAAATAGGCAAATACACAGTTGTAGTTGAGGATTTCAGATCCTTCCTCTTAACAATTAATAGAACTATTAGACAGAAAATTAGCAAGGAGATCTAATCATCACAACCTACCAACAGGTGCTAATCAGCATATATATAATATAACAGACCACTGCACACATAACCACATAACATACATTTGTTCAAACATTGAGGAAACATTTACCAAAACTTTCTGTATCCTGAGTCATAAAAAAATCAATTTTTAAAAAATTGAAATAATACAAAATGTGCTCTCTAACCACAATGTAATCAAATTAGAGGTTAATAACAGATAACGTGGAAATGTCTAAATATTTACAAATGAAATAACACACTTCTAAATAATCTATGGGCTAAAGAACAATTCTCAGAGAAAATTAAAGAAAATAGAACTAAATGATGAATAATAACGAAATTTAGCATATGAGATTTTGTAGAATACAGCTAATGATGTACCGAGAGGAAAATTTATGGCAGTAAATGCTTACATTAGAAATGAGGAAAGTTATCAAAACAGTAATAGAACTTTCTATCTCAAAAGACTAAAAAAAGTAAATAAACTCAAAGCAATCAAAAGAAGATAATAAGAAAGTTACTTTCAAATTCAAAATAGGAAAACAATAAAGAAAATGAAAAAAGCTGGGTACTTAAAAAATCAATAAAATTAAGAAATCTCTAGCAAGAATAACAAAAATAAAAAGAAGGTACAAAATCTCAATGTCAGGAATGAAATATGGTATGTTACTACAGATCTTGAAGTCACTAAAAAGATAATTAAGGACTACTAAGAACAACTTTATGCTTATAAATTTGGTAACTTAAGGGAAAGAAATCTATTCTTCAAAAATTATAAAACTCAACTGAGATGGTGTAGATAATCTGAATAGTCCTACAACCATCAGAATGATTGACATTGTCATTAATTATCTCCTAAAAATAAAATTACTCATTTAATGGTGGTATTTCTGGAGCAAGAGTCTCCAGATACTAGGAGTTAAGGAACCAGAGTTTTTAATTTACCAAATTTTGCACCAGTGAGTGAATTTTATTTATAAACATAATGATAAATGTCTAAAGAGAGACATGATTCACATCTCCAATTACAGTTACATAATTTCTCCTTCTGTCTTTATTTCTTTACATTATGAAAGTAAAGCATGTTATTTTTAATTTCCTTTTATCATGATGATAATTTGGCAGATTTTTTAATCACCCACTGCTTCAATTCTACACATGACCTTTCTGTGGTACCTTTCTCCACCCTCCTCTTTTGACAGAATTAATTGTTCCTTTATCCAGGTCTCCAGAGTACTGAATGGATAGTGTGAGAATTACTTGTTTTCAGGACATCTTTTTGATCACATGCCTTTGTAGCCTGTCTCCCGGCTGGATGCCTCTGCATAGTAGGCACCCAATTACTTTTACCGACTTGAAATCCAAATCTGGAAGATTGCTTGAGAGCAAACCATCAAAAACAGAAAGCATTCTCTCATCATTTCCACCAAGTTGGTTTCAGATTATCAACAATGACCAAATAAGCATCATTATTTTCAGCAGCACATTGGAGGTGAAGGTTATCAATCTCCATAAAAATAGAAAATTTGTTTAGTGCGCCATGTGAAAGATTTTGTAAGTAGTTGTACCACTGTGAGGTAAGAATGATTGGTTTCATGAGTACTATAACTGTTAGATTTATGGTAAAAATCATTTCTGCACAGAAAATCAAATCCCATCTTAATATTGTTAAATAACATGTTTTATGGATAAGAAATTGAGTGAATTATGAGTTCTGCCAAGGCTGAGATGAAATTGTGATAGCAAAATATAAAATCTACCGTATGTATTTATTTGCAGACAGTTCAAGAGATTATATGTAGACATGTGCATAATTGCTGGTTGTTGTAGTAGAGTGCTTTTCAACCTTTTAAAAACTATGGCACACTTGAATCTACAGTTAAACTTACACATCACACTTAAATTATGTTGATCAAAAAATAGAGTTAAAAAAGAATATACTTACTATTCTTTGAACTTCTTTTGAAAATAATTTAATTAATGATTTAAAAAAAATTGCAGCTGATCTAAGATCCTCTCATGATGCAATAGTTGAAAATCACTGCTGTAGCATGCATTGAGTTGACAAACAGGTCTCCATTTAATTTCAGGATACTTGTGGCTATAGGGTCTCTTTGGAGGTTTGAATAATTTAATAATTGGCTCTTGATCTTCTTTAATTGTAATGCCCCAAGGGCATATGTTGGCTCCAAAGAGTAAGCTTGATCCTGCAGTGGGAGAGTTTTAATCAGGTCCCTAAGAGAGTCAAGGAGGAGGTGTTGGGGATAGCCAGGCCACACTTCGAAAGAACCACATACAAGTAGAAAGACCCTCTGCACAGAAAGGAAAGTATTTCCTTTAGTGCCTCAGTTCTTGAGTTAATTATCCCAATTCTATATTCTATGCATAGACAAAGATGCCCACAGAAAACACAAATAAATGTGACCCTTTCTGAAATGTTTCTTCCTGAAATAACATTATTTTTCTTACTTAAAAGAGAGAATTGATAACTTACAGTGAAGCCTTTAGTGTGTCTGGAAGGGAAGAATGACTCAGTAGGTCTTTGGCCAAACTGCATATTTGTTAAACTTTAATCTCAGGAGAACCAAGGAGGAAAACCGTGGCACCAAATATATTGCAACAGAAGCTTCTTGCTTAATGAGCATTCTTGGCAAGGGAGCCTTCATATAACATTTTAAAAAGCTGTAAATATTGATGGCTTTCAGCTTATTACTGTAAAGCCAAAGGAGGCCTGAGGACAGTGAGTGAGCCAGAGGGGATTGATGAGAATGGAGTAAGGGAGGGTCCCATGGGAAGTGGTCTGCAATCTAGCCCATCCCACTCTGCAGAGCTCTTGGCCAGGCAGCCCCACTGGGCACTGTGAGGGTGTGAGCGCTGCTCTCCAACACCAGCCCCAGGAAGGAGAGGAGGGTGAGTGCAATGCCCATGTAGGAAGAAGAGCTGAGCTCCATAGGAGTAAAAGTGAGATCATTTCCTGGGTGTGAACAGTGGGCATTCACTGAAGGGGGGGCACTCCTCTGGCTATAGTCTTTTGACAGCATGGTGGCAGGGCCTCAGGTGGAAAGGACATGTGGGCCAAGGCATTGGGTCCTTAGGCATAAAACATTCATCCAGTGTGTATCTTGTAACAAGGCAATAATAACCTCTAACAAAGACACTGCTTCCTTTCTGATTAATGTATGTTAACATGTTTCATTTTCATGATTTTTCCTCTCTTTTTCTTTTTTTCTCATTCTTCTTCCTTCCTTCCTCCTCCCCATCATCTCCTCCCTCTAGGATCTCTTCATTCCTTCTTGATGTGACAGTCAGGTGCAGGGGGTAGAGGTTGAAGAGAGAAAGAGTAATAGCTCTGCCTAGGATGTTCAGGGAAGGACTGTCCAAGGTGAGACAGTTTAAGCCCAAGTCTGAAAAATTAGAAGAGAAGAGCCAGGAGTGTGGTGCTGGGGAACAGAGACAGATGCACTCAGGGGACAGAAAAACAGCTGCATAGCTGCACTGCACAGAACCATGGGGCATAAAAAGGAGGTCAGAGAGGGACCAGAGTGTCTTGTGGGCCTGAGAGGACTCAGTTGAACCCTCTGAGGAGTCCTTGACTTCTTCATGCTGGAAAGAAAGACAGTCCTATAGCTGGGAAGTTAAGAGTGGAAGGAGAAAGGGAAGACAATCCTCAGAGGCTGGGGCTTCCTCTAAGCTGCCCCTCTCAGGAGTTAGGACTTCAATGTGTGGAATTGCACAGGAGGCACCATTCAGTTCTTGACAGTGTCCAACTGATTGGCAGAGTCATCTGCTTTCTGTGGTTGCTTTTGTTTTTTGTCTTGCAGAGCCAAACTCAAGGGCAGAGCCAAGATCCCAGAGGGTGGAGCTGAGATGCAATGAAGATAATTTCCAGGCCTTGTAACCTCATGGAGTTTCCTGGATGGACATTGAAACTATCTGGATTGGGGCCTATCATTTTCCTCCTTTTGGATCCAGAATGCAGGTAATGGCTGTCCTATGCCTATCCCACCACTGAATTTGGGGAGTAGGAAAATTGTCTTCCAGTTTCAAAGGCCCACAGTGGAAGATCTGTGTTCAGGATGGATCACACCAGAGCCTCATCCATGGCTATTCAAGGTGATTGAAATGATGAGATTTTGGATTAGGAGTTGGTGTTCTAATAGGATGAGATCTTTGCTAGAATGGACGAGATGATTGCATTATCCATATGAGAGGAATGTGGACCTCAGGGGCTAGAGGGTGAACAGCAGGCAGAATTTGGGCCCTCTTATGACCTTCTCTTCCTGGTATTAAGCCATTTACATCACACAGCCAAAAGGACTTTGCAGTTGAAATTAACATTGCTAAACAGTTGACTTTCAACAGAATGACATCCTGGGTTATCTTAAAAGCAGAGAAGATGCAGAAAAGAAAGAAAAGAGATTTGGAGCTTGAGAACAATTCAGCAACCCATGGCTTGAAATTGGAGGGGGCTATGTGGAAAGAGCAGGAAGGAAATGGATTCATTCAGTGGGCAGTTAGCTTGGAAGAGGACCCTGAGCCCCAGTGATATACATTCCCACTGATGCCTTGATTTTACCTGTAGAGACCCTGAGAAGAGGACACAACCCTGCTATGCCAGGTTTCTCATCTACAGAACTGGGGGATAATAAATAAGTGTTGTTTTAAGTTGCCATTTGTGGTTATTTTTCAGACTGTGGTCATAAAATTGAAGATAGAGTTCAGAAATCATTGTAATTTGAGCTTGATAGGAACAGAGTTGCAAGTCCAGGTAGAATTTATGTTTGAAGATATTCCATTTTATTACGACTAAGAAGAAAAATGGATGTCCTAAGACTGAAGGCAATGCAGAGAAGGAGGGAGTATCAGAGATAGAGAAAATAAGGAAATTCTACCATATCACAAAACAGAAATACAAAATAACATATAATATCAAATAAATATATTTTATATTATGTTAGTCATAACAAATGTGACTAATTCCTTAAAAGACATTATGTTATTATGGCTTTTTCTTGGTCTAATATAGTTGTCCCAGCTTTGCTCTCCAAAACATTTTCCACCCTATTTGGAGTCCAAACTCAGCACACTATTGATGAGGAGATGTCGATGTACAGGGCAAGTTGGCTTGGGAAATTAGTGAAGAGGGCTTTTTTAAGAAGTCTAAGGAAAAGTTTGCTTTTCTTAATGCCAGATTTCTGTACTTCAGACAGTATCCATGTAAGGAAGACGGAGAAATCAAACAAACAAAAAGAAGTGAAAGAAAGAGACAGTAAGGATAGGTACCATGGCTTAATGATTCATGACATAGAAGTAGCAGTGGTCACAGAGGAAAGGCATGGACCTACACGTATACACACCCATGGAGAGAGAAAGACATGGTAATAACAACTAAATGGCAAAGAGACAATGATGACAGCCTGGAAAGAAATACAGATAGCCATATGCAGAGATAAACAATGGCATCTTGCACAATGGAATTCAACGCAGGCATTAGAAACAATGATTGAACAATTTTTTTTTCTTTTTGGCTGGTGGTTTAAACCTGCCACCTCCAGTATATGAGGCTGGCGCCCTACTTCTTTGAGCCACAGGCACCGCCCAGTGATTGAACAATTTTTAGTAGCAGTGTAAACCTTGCATATCCTTCTGGAAATCACTCCAAAGAATCCAGAAAGAACCAGAAAAGTTGAAGCCTACTCATGGGAGAAGGGCAGAGACTCTCTCTGCAGGTCTTTCCTGGTGTTTGAAGAGCAGGTTTCTCTTAAGTACTGGTTGGGTGGGTGGACCAATGATGCTGCTCCATGTTCAAGGACATTAAGGTGAGACTCACTGTCACCTGGGCTACCCTCCATGCCATCAGGCCTTAACTGTGTGGTGGTGCTAAGTAGGAACTTGGCTAGGCTGAGAATCTGATGGGGGATAGGGGAAGATAGAGGGCTGAGCTGTGTGAAGTTACATGTCTTACATGTGGCTGTCTGTTATTTTACTGAGCTCCTACTAGACTATAAAGATACCATAGGTGTGTATCACACATTCAACATCTATGTGTGTACTACATAGGTGTGTAAACATGTACATTTTAAGCATAACAATTCCCTTGCACTTTCACTCGGGAACATGCACAAGTGCATTACACTTTGTGGTCTACCTTTGCTTCATACTGGACTCAGTTTACCTTTCCTTCGTTTGCAACCATTCTCAAGGACAGAGGTTTCTGCATTAGTTATGAAAAAACACATTTCCTAGTATTGCAGAATGGAAAAAAATGAGAATGTGCCAGGTTAGATAAGAACAAGGAAAAGTTTGAAAGTGGAAAACGTCTCATACTTCAAAAGCAAGAAGTGGGTCAGAAATGAGAGGCTCTGAGGAGTGTACAGGAGCACGACACGGAAGGTATCTGTGTGAACAGGGAGGGCTGCGGACTCCTGGTGTGATGAGCTTTTCCCACGCAGCATTAATACCTGGCAGTTGTGGCTCTTCTGTGTAGCCACCTGTGGAGGGCCCGTGTGTGTGTGTGTGTGTGTGTGTGTGTGTGTGTGGGTAAGGGGTGCACAATACAGTTGACAAAACATCAGAGGAAATCCGTGGCTTTTGTATGTAGGAAATCATCTTTATGATAATTGTCCCCTACTTTTAGAGAGTATTCTTATGTACAATTTCTTTTTCCTGGAGATTTCAGGGAAAGATACAAGGCACGTCTCTTTAGCTGTGGACTTTCCTAATCTCCAAAGGACTGCCTCTCAATCGCCAAGTTTTCCTTTAAGCCTGACTCCTCTGCCAGCCCCCTCCCCGCAGCATGACAACTACTTCCCATCCTCCCCTATGGTTTCGAGGCCACCAAGCAGCTCCTATTTTATTCTCTCTGTGTCCCTCTTTGATTCTCTCTCTTTCAGAATTTGAGGATTGCCTTAATGACTTTCTTCAGCAATGCTACCAGATTCCTGTCTGTTTTGTCGCTCTGTTTCTCCCCCACTATTTGGGGCCAGAGCCCTCTGAGCCTCACATAAGGAAATTCAGGTCACCATGCAGAAATTAGTGAGCACAGAAAAGCAAACCCCAGGAGGCATGATCTTGAACCGGAAGGTAAGATTAGGAGCAGCCAGCAAGGACAGGCGAGTTCAACCGGATGCGGGATCATTTCCTGTTCTTAAAATTCCCTTTAAGATCTCAGCCTGGTCAGATCTCAGTTGGTGAGAAGCTGCGGAGGAAGTGCCCTTCCAGGGTGGGAGCCTGGCTGCAAGGGAGACCTGGGGGGACCTTAAGCCTCCCCTTCTAGTCAGCACGGAGCAGCCTACTCAGTGTGCGGGAGGTGGAGTGTGTGTCTGAGAAAGACTGTATATGCGCATGTGTGTGAGTGTGTGTGTGTGTAAGTGTGAATGAGAGCATGCATGTGAGTGAATCAGGTCTGGCTCCTACCACCAGGACTTAGGAGAGGCATCCATACTCTGCCAGCCTGGCTTTTCCACTCTCCTTGGGGAGGAAATGGGAAGCTCCCACCTGAGAGCTCCAGGAACAGGCAGGCAATATGAAGAACCTGTGTAAAGTCCTCAGAATAGCTGCAGCCACTGAGCGTTAGCCATTGTAGTGACAGTGACAATACGGCCTGCAGCAACACGTTCTCAAGACTTTATCATGAGGAAGCTAGGTGGTAGAGAGAGGGGACATTTGACCAAAGACAACCTTGCTGTTAACGTGTGCATGTGGCATTGAAGTCCATCTGGGAATGTCCACACTATTTGGCCATGAATGATGCTGTGCTACCCTCGCTCTGTCCCCAAGCCTAGGTGAGGGAGTTGTTGTAAGAGCACCCATCTGTCACAGCTAATTGCCCAGGGCTCCTGGATTTCTTTTTTTTTTTTTTTTTT
>NW_003852483.1:3390175-3401970 GCF_000181295.1 Otolemur garnettii | reverse complement strand
AGCCCAGGCTGGGGATTCGAACCCGCCACCTTAGGTGTATGTGGCTGGCGCCTTAGCCGCTTGAGCCGCAGGCGCCAAGCCGGCTTCTGGCTTTCAATACACATATTTTCAGAACAGGGACACTCACTAAAGTGCTCATCAGGAACAATCCTGTAGGGAAGAATAAAAGCAATCAGTAGGGTAGAATGCAGGGAGAGGGATGTCCCAGCCTGGTGTCCAGTAGGGTAGAATTCAGGGAGAGGAATGTCCCAGCCTGGTGTCCAGCAGGGTAGAATGCAGGGAGAGGGACGTTCCAGTTTGGTGTCCAGCAGGGTAGAATGTAGGGAGAAGGACATCCCAGCCTGGTGTCCAGTAGGGTGGAATTCAGGGAGAAGGATGTCCCAGCCTGCCGTCTCTTTATAGATGGCATGATTGGGAGGACTAGTCACCAAGCTTCTTTTAAATCTTCCTCCCAGGCCACATGACAGAGATAAAGGAGATGGGCAGGTTCTGCTGGATACAAGTCCACCCCTCTGTGGGTGGTTGGGCTGCTGAGTCCCCAGGGAGGTAGGGTGCCCCCACTGGGTGGAGCCTCTCATGAGTGTCCTCCATGAGGACAGACATGGACTAGGAGATCTCACAGGGTTCACTGAAATTAACCAACCAGCCACTCCAGCTCTGGAAGGAAACTACATTTCATCTCCAGTTTTCACACAAGGAGCCTGAGACTTACAAAATTCTGACTTCAGGAAGTTACAGGAGAATCTCAGAGCCCACGTTCCCCAGCTTGAGGCTCACGGACTTTCTCATTCAGAGTTCTCAGGCACTGGTGGATGCAGGTGCAGACAAAATTCCAGGGTCATGCTAGCTGTGCCCTATAGCAGCCTATTCAGATCCTTTCTCGCAAGGTCAAGGTGATTATCAAAATGATCCCTGCCTATTAATGAAGACCTATTGTACAACACTTTTATTTCAAAACTTTTGGGGGGTCCTCTTTATCCTTCTGAATTGCTAAGAATTGACTTCATTTGCAATTTGAAACACCTTCCTCAACCATAGCTTTTTTTTTGCTGATATTGAGAATTAACCTTTTTTTTTTTTTTTTTTTTGGCCTAAGCATAGTTTTTAAAGGCAAATGCTATGCCCAAAAGTACACTTTAGAAAATGGCAATGTTAAATTCCATCTTTTCACATTTACCAACAGTTACCACTTGGATGCTGTTTTATAGTTTAGATCATATAATTTCTCTTATTCCTCATAAAGACCTCATAAAATAGCCATTTTAATTATTTTACTACCGTATTTTTCCCACGGGGACAAAAGAGTTGATAAATAAGTGGTCCCAGAGCTGTAGAGCTAGTTCTCGAGCCAGAATCAGAGGCCTGTGTTCATTTCACTTGGCCAGTGTCTCCAAGGATGACCTCAAACTGCCTGCATCATAATTACCAGAGGAGCTGACTAAAAATTCATATTCCCAACTCCATGTGCTGTGGCCACCAGAGGACCACCACTCCTGTGACTCGGGATCTCCAGGCATGAAGGTGGAAGGAAGCATTCTTTTAACTGTCACCTCTTTTGTTTACTTCAAGTATGTAAAAGTAGAGAGAACACTAGGACATGTTCCTGATGAGAGCTGTCAGATTTAACAAATAAAAAGGGAAGACACCAGTTAAATTCAAATTTCAGATAAACAGTGGAGACTTCTTAGTAAAAGTATAATATTGCCGGGCTGGACTGATAGCAAAATATTCTTGTTTCCCCTGGCCACCCTGTTTTTACCCTCGCTCTCTTTAATAGGTTTCTGCTCTCAGGAGTTCCATCTCCCCTTTCCAGCTCCTTTCTCCATCCTGGTGTATCTTGGAGCTGACCTCAGGCCTCCATCTGCAGACACTGTGGGGTGGATTTCTAACACGTAAAGTGATTTTTTAAGAAACACAACCACAGTATCATTACCTCACTGGCAAAGCTTAAAAATGATTTCTTAACACTGTCAACATCCAACCAGTGTCCAGGTTCCTCTGATCAGCTCAGAAATGAACAGTTTGTTGACCCAGATTCCACATTGCTGACCTATGAGTCTTTGTCTCTTTCTCTGCATGTTGCTCATGGAGTCAACAGTTCATTTATCCTCTACAGTTGCCCTCAACTCATATTCTGCTTTCTTTTCTACTTTGCTTCCAGGTGTTGTCACTATTATGTTTCTCTGTGCCATGTCTTTCCTGCTAGTCGGTAGTCAGATCCAGTTAGATAGATCTGGTTAGATCTAGAGGCTTGATCTCACTGAGATTTCAATTTTTGTCAAGAATATATGCTAGGAGGCTTGTGTCCTTCTAGCAAAAGGCACATAATGCCTGTTTTCCTCTTTTCTGGAGATAATATTAGCAGCTGTTGAAAACCGATACCTAGAGGAATAGTTCTTTAGGTGACCCTAGATGCAGTGAGAATTAAGACTTTTGGTATTGCTCAGGGGCTCATAGAATGGGTGGCTGTGCCTATTTTTTTTTTTAAACGCAACTTCAGTGCTAAGAGGGCCCATTTCCTCCCCCAGGGCTCGTGGTATGAGGAAGCATCATCTTCCCTCCATCATTCCCTTAGCTTGGCCTTTCTCCAAGATCAGAAGCAATAACAGGACCCTGATTTCTTGCAGAGGTGTCCCAGTGGTTGCCAATCAGAAGTTGTGAGTCTTTGGATGGATTCCTGCTCTTTAAGCATTCTGTTTTATTCACTCAGCAGTGCTAGTGCCTCCCTTGACACTTTGTGGTAAGATCTCACGAGCTCTCTTCAGCTGTAGATTAATGACCCGACAACCCAGGGCTGAAGTTGGGTTGGCTCAAGGACAAAACTGCTAGACAAGTCACAAAGGGATCTTATCTTGAATGTGTCCCAAGAAAGAGAAGAAATGAGGACAAACGGAAATTGCCTGAGTAGGATTGAGACAGGGCATGGCCCAGGGCAGAGGCAGCAGTCAGAAGCAAACAGAAAAAGAATTAAATAAGACAATTACCCACAAGCCTTTCTGGCCTATTATGTGTGGGGAAAATGTAGCAAGTGGTTTGCAAGACAATATTGCAATTGAAAGCCAAGGGCACTGCCTAAGTGTGCAGGAGGAAACAGGTAAGTCCCACTCTGCCAGCTGTAGGCCCCTTCCACTGGCTCCTAGTGGTCTTGGCATTGCTAGGTGAGAACTCTCGTGGAGCTATGGGGAAATCAGAGGCATTCTCAGTGCCTAGGGCAGGCATGAGTTGGCCTGCCGCTGACCAAAGAGGACTAGGGAAACTACAGTGGTGTTTTGTGACCTTGAAAGTTAGGTGTGGATGCTCAGAGCTGGGAGGGTAGTGGAGAGATTTTACAGACAAGATGATGTGAGAGGAGGACAGGGCTGAGGAATGGTGCCAGGAAGAAGGGAGAGGGAGACCCGAACCCTGGCTGTGCATGTTCAGCTCCTTCTGCTGTGTGGTCCTTAAGATGCACCCTCTTTTCTGTCTCCCAACAAAATGTCCAACAGGTGCGCGTCACTTGTTAGGGAGGTCGGGCTGACTCATTATTCTGAGGAGGAGACACAGGCTGCATCTGGATTTACAGCGGGCCCTGAGGCAGGGAGAGGCTAGCCATGTGGTCACAAATGGATGAGTAACGGCCACCAACAGTGAACAATAACGCTTCTGTGCCCCTGATTTTGGTTTCCACCAAAAAGATTTCTTCACAGGGGGATGCCTGCCAGGGGTGCCTAATTAGGGACTCCCAGAACTTTTGTGCTTTTGTATCTTCCAAATTAGACTCAGAGAACAAAACATGAATGTAAACACAACTGACGGCTTTGCTGACACAACAGATAATGGCTTGAATGGTGCAAATTCCAAACCAAGTCTGTGACCAACTTTTTAATTAAAAAAAAAAAAAGATGACAAGGAAGTTTGCAAAGAATTGTGTCATTAATTGTCTGATCAGTGGCTAAAGAGCAGGAGACAGCAAGTGACCCTCATATTCCATTTTCTCCTTTACTTTTCCCTCAGTCTCATGCTTCTCTCCCGAATTAGAGAAGTGATGAACTTGATATTTTTACAAAAGAAAAAATGAAGGAGGAGGGCTAGTGCAAAAGTGGCCGCTATCCTTTCACATCTCTGTCCTGACCTGCATCTTATTTGTCTCCTTTAAGCCCCTTTCCTTACTTCTGAAAGAGGTTATTTCTCATTTTCTTTAAGGGGCTTTTCCTGTTGCAACTCAGAGCAGAAGCTCCTGTGTTCACCACATTCCATGATGAGCCATCAGTGACCCAGAGCCTCTGTGTGGCTCCTGGGGAGGGAGGACCACCCTGCTGCTGTTGACCCCTACCTCTGCCTGGGCAAAAGAGGCAGTGTGCAGGGAGGTCACTGGCCCATGGAGACAGCATTGGTGGGGGCTTCTGGGGCTTTCCCTCCAACTGGGGAATGCAGGAGCATCGTGTTAATCACCCCTCTTCAATCAGGTGGGAAAGGAGGATTCCCACCGCAGGGGTGAGGGATGGACAAACCCAGGACTCCAGCACTGGGTGCAGTTCATTAGTCCTATAGTCATAGCTCAAGGGAGAAGGGCAGGGCCACGTGGGTGTTGGACTTAGGAACAGAGTGAGCACCCAAGGCTGTGTGTGGGAGGTAGTCTGTGTAGTGACGAGAGAGAGAGATAACCTCAGCTTCCAGTGAAAGGTTGTGACTGGTTTGTGTGGTGATTCTTCAGGCTCACAGAGAACTGAAACCCACACTATTCAAGGGCAGGTGGAAACTCCACCTGGTCCATTTGATGACCAAACTCTTTGCCTGGGGGCTCTTGTCTGGGGCAGCAGAGAGGCAAGGAGAACTTGCAGTTAGGTCATCTGAGGCCCTCACAATTTTGGCAAATGTCAAGGCAGCACAGAACATTGAATCTTGATTTTAAGCCTTATACCACAAATGCATCTGGAAAGGAGAGAGTCCAAGAAGTCACTGGTAATAACGGGGGTGCCTGCCAGGAGGGAAGCTGAATACCTCACTGCCACCCTGGAGACTTGCCCTGCCTGAGCTGCCATCACAGGTGGATGCTGACAAGGAGCTATGGGGAGCCTGAGTATTGAGCCATGCAGCTCCACACTGCTCTCAGAAGGGGCAGGAGAGGTCCCAGTGGTTCCTGCAACTTCAGTGGAGGAACACAGAGGTTACCAGGGTATCACGGGCCAAAGCAAGCAACAGCCTGAACAACCCAGAACAGGACTGAAGGGAGACACGAGTGTCCCAGGGGTTCTCAGTACTCAGGGGCTACATGGCACTGGCCATGGTTTGCTCATACAAGGGCTCTATGCAGATTCTAGTAGCAAAGACTCAAATGCAATAGCTTGAATTGAGATTTTATTTTTCTCTCACCATTATGAAGTCCAGCAGCAGGTTGTCTAGGGTAATAGTGTGGCTCCAGCCTTAACCAAGCTACACCATGGCAGAACCCCTTTATAGCTTGTGTTCCCTCAAGAAAAAGGAAAGGGAAAAGTCTATATGCCAGTAGACAGCCCAGTCACTTAGTCCACACGGCCACTCATCTGCAAAGAAGGATGGAAAATGCCATTTTAAGTTAGTGCTGTAGAAAGCACAAGGGAATTTCAGCTCAAGTCAATTGCTCCTCACACAAAGATCCAATTATTGAGACCATGAGGATTGCCGAGGAAGAGAGGGATTTTTAAAATGACAAATGTCTTGTTGGAAATTGGGAGAAGCTGCCTCAAATTTGTCACTGTGACTAAAAGATATCATGGACTTTTAAAAGAGGGGCCATGTGCCTTGGGTGGGAATGACTCATGAGGCAAAGCCATCCACTAACAAAGTGAACAAGGACCCATTTCTTACCCTATAGATTTTCAGAACACCAGGGAACAAATGGCCCCATACAGTCCTTGGAAGCTGGTGCCCGGAAAAACAAAAGGTGGTGGTTTTCATGCCAACATTAAAGTGAACAAATGGAGAATACCGAAAGAGAAGGGGAATGGGGCTTCTAATTCTCAGTATATTGCAAAGCACCGTATCTTAGGTTTGGAGGCAGCAGAGTTTTGTAGGCGGAGCTCGGCCGTGGTGATGCTCCGTGTGGACAAGCAACCCATGCTCTGAATGCTGCACATAGGATCGCGTGACCTGCCAACCCTCAGAATGTGGCATTGTAATAAGGCAGCTTGTGTATATTTCACCCTCCACTGGAAATACTGGGGAGTTGGGGGTAAGGAGAGAGAAGGTACCTGAACATTTTTCATGAAAATAATTACCTGAGAGAGTAAAATTTTGTAGAGATGGAGATGTTATATGATTAATCTGTCAATCAGCCTCCCATCTCTGAGTGGCTTTGCACCCAGGATTTTGTTGGCACCAGGATGGAAGCCCAAGTGTCCTCTCTACCTGTAGTGAGCTGAAAGCCTAGTAGAGACACGCTGCACACTGCAAAGACTGAAACAAAGGGCTTAGGAAACCATGCTAGTAAATAATACTAAAAGTAAAACTAATGTTTATTTCTTTTTTTCCCTCATCACCTCCAAATCTTTCTTAAAAAACAAAAGAAAGAAAGAAAAAAGCACCAACAATTGAGGTGAAGAAAATCAACCCTATGCTTTAGAGGTAACACCCAGGGGCCATCTCTGAGGCTGGGCTCAGGTTAACCTGCCTCCAGAGGGCAAGCCCAGAGTAGTTATGTCCCTCCAGAGACCCAAGAGGTGGGGGCAGACACCTGGGAGTGGGAATGGGCAGAGGAGAAACTGCGTGTAATATTTCAGCTAACAGAACCCCTGCTTTGCCGGAGGGCTGCCTGCCTGCCTCTGCTCCCAGATCTTCACCAGCACCGCCAGGCCAGATGGACCAGGCCCTTAGGAGATGTACAAGTCTTGCTAGGGCTCAAGCTTCCATTCAGCTTAATTTTGATTTCTGAACTATATTTAAAATCCTCTGGACCTAAACTTAGTTGTGTGTATGGTTGCGGTGTGTTTTCCTCTTCCAGTCTCTTTTTTCTCTTTGGTCTGACCTCCCTCTAGTGGGGTCAAACATTTCTTTGGAAAGTCCAGTGAAGTCCTGCCCTGGCTGTTGCTCTCTTTCATGTCCAAGTAACATTAGCTAATGCCATTTCAGAAAAACAGAAGACTTCTCAGCAGATGGACAGCATTCTGTGTGAGCTCCAGCTGAAGCATGAGGACGTGATGCTTTGGGAAGTACAGCATTTCACCTAGCTTCTAGTTTTCCTCTCCACACCCACAGGCATAGCTTAGATCTACCAAGAGTGTCTTGAAGGCTAATGAGGGCATCTGTGGGGATTGGCTGCAAAGCAGCCCTCTCAGTCGTGACAGGTCGACGATGGACATGAAGAGACTATACTTAGACTTACTGGTCATTTCTTTTCAAAAGCAAAAAGAACTTGTAGGTCTTCAGCCAATATGGAAATTTTAGGACTTGCTAAAAAAGCCGTGCTTTCACTTCAAGTTAATAGGAATAACTTGTCTCTCTTTGCGGGCTGTTTACACACACTCCCAGGGTCTGAATATAGCAGCCAAACTTCTGACTTAGGCTTTCTTTTTCTCTTATCCAAAGAGAACTCTGTGGACCTACCTGGGCAAGTGGGAAGGTGGCTTTATATTCCTAGCGATGGGTAGGAAGTGGAGCTCACCTTACTGACCAAGTGTCAGGGAAGAGCTGGGAAACATTTTCTATATTTTGTTGAATGTTGTTGATATTTGTTGCCTTCATTTTTTGCTCATCTTCCCCTGTCTGTCTTTCTTTTTTTTTTTATTAAGTCATATATTCATAGATCATGAATACATTTATGCCTTTGTAGGATTCAATATGTTGATTATTTGTACAAATTGGAGTGCTTAATCCTACTTATTAACATAGCTTTCACCTCATTTACTTAATCACAGAGTTAAGGCATTTGTGTTATACTTGATAGATTGACATGTACCCTTGCAATATGCTCCACAGGTGTGGTCCCACCATTAACCCTCCCTCTATCAAACCACCCCGCTTCCTTCCCAACTCCTACCCCCTCTCTCCTTCATCCTGGTCTATAGATGTGATTCATCTTTCATATGAAAGTGTGAGTGATTATAAATTGGTTTCATAGTAATACTGAGTACATAGGATATTTTTTTTCCATTCCTGAGATACTTTGCTAAGAAGAATATTTTCCAGTTCCATCCATGTAAACATAAAAAAGGTAAAGTCTCTTTTTTAATGCTGCATAGTATTCCATGGTATACATACACCATAATTTATTAATCCATTCATGGGTTGATGGGCACTTGGGCTTCTTCCATGACTTGGCGATTATGAATTGAGCTGCAATAAACAGTCTTTGTTGCCAAGAGATTTTTTTGTCTTTTGGATATACCCCTAGTAGAGGAATTGTAGGATCAAATGGCAGGTCTACATTTAGATCCCTGGGTGTTCTCCAAACTTCTTTCCAAAAGGAACATACTAGCTTGCATTCCCACCAGCAGTGTAGAAGTGTTCCCTTTTCTCCATACATCTGTAGTTTAGGGGTTTTGTGATATGGGCTACTTTTACTGGAGTTAGATGATATCTCAAAGTGGTTTTGGTTTGCTTTTCTCTGATGATTAAAGATGATGAGCATTTTTTCATGTGTCTGTAGACTATGCGCCTGTCTTCCTCAGAGAAGCTTCTGTTCATACAATGAAATGGGATCACTTGTTCTTTTCTTATTTTGATTTTTTTTTCTTTTTAGAGACAAAGTCTCACTTTATTGCCCTCAGTAGAGTGCTGTGGCATCACACAGCAACCTCCAACTCCTGGGCTTAGGCGATTCTCTTGCCTCAGCCTCCCGAGTAGCTGGACTACAGGTACTCACCACAACGCCTGGCTATTTTTTATTGCAGTTCAGCTGGGGCTGGGTTTGAACCCGCCACCTTTGGTATATGGGGCTGGCGCTCTACTCACCGAACCACAGGTGCTGCCCATTCTTTTCTTATTAGTAAGTTTGAGTTCTCTGTGGATTCTGGTTATTAGACCTTTGTCAGAAATATAACCTTCAAAAATCCTCTCCCATTCTGAGGGCTGTCTACTTGCTTTATTTACTGTGTTCTTGGCAGTGCAGAAGCCTTTTAGTTTGATTAGATCTCAGTAATGTATTTTTGATGTTGCTTCAATTACCTGGGGTGTCCTCCTCATAAAGTATTCTCCCAGGCCAATTTCTTCAAGTGTTTCCCCTGCACTCTCTCCAAGAATTGTTATAGTTTCATGTCTTAAGTTTAAGAACTTTAACCAGTGAAAGTTAATTTTTGTTAGAGGAGAAAGGTGTGGGTCCAGTTTCAGTCTTCTACAAGTTGCCAGCCAATTCACCCAGCATCATTTGTTAAATAGGGAATCTTTCCCCCAATTTATATTTTTAATAGACTTATCAAAGATCAAATGATGATAAGTGTCTAGGTTCATCTCTTGGTTTTTAATTCTGTTCCATACATCTACCTCTCTATTTTTGTGCCAGTACCATGCTGTTTTGATTACTATAGATTTATAGTAAAGTCTAAAGTCTGGTAGTGTAATTCCTCCTGAATTGTTTTTATTTCTAAGTAATGTCTTGGCTATTTGAGGTTTTTTCGGTTTCCATATAAAATGAAGTACTAATTTCCAGATCTTCAAAGTATGACAGAGGTGCTTTAATAGGGATTGCATTAAATCTGTAGATTGTTTTGGGTAGTATAGACATTTTAACAATGTTGATTCTTCCCAGCCATGAGCATGGTATATTTTTCCACTTGTTAACATCTTCAGCTATTTCTTTTCCCAGTTTCATAGTTCTCTTTATAGAGATCTTTCATGTCTCTAGGTATACTCACAGATATTTCATCTTCTTTGGCACTATTGTAAAGGTTGAGTCCTTGATTGTTTTTTCACCTTCACTATTGTTGGTATATATAAAGGCTTCAGATTTGTGAGTATTGATTTTGTATCCTGAGATGCTGCTGTATTCCTTGATCACTTCTAGGAGTTTTGTAGTTGAGTCCCTGGGGTTTTCCAGATATACAATCATACTGTGAAGAGTGACAGTTTGATCTCCTCAGATCCTATTTGGATATCCTTGATTGCCTTATCTTGCCTGATTGTGGTAGCTAAGACATCCATTACAATGTTAGAAAGCAGTGGAAACAATGGGCAACCTTGCCTGGTTCCTGATCTGAGTGGAAATGATTTCAATTTTACTCCATTCAATATGATATTGGCTGTGGGTTTGCTGTAGATGGCATCTACTAGTTTAAGAAATGTTCCTTCTATACCTATTTTCTTAAGCATTCTGATCAAGAAAGGATTCTGGATATTACTAAAAGCTTTTTCTGCATCAGTTGAGAGACTCATATGGTCTTTATTTTTTATTTTGTTTATGTGATGTCTTATGTTGATAGATTTACATGTATTAAACCAATGTCAGAACTCTGGGATGAAACCCACCTGATCATGATATATAATTTGTTTGATGTGTTGCTGGATTCTGTTTGTAGGATATTATTGAATATATATATATATATTTGCAGTTTTTGGCCAGGGCTGGGTTTGAAACCACCATCTCCAGCATATGGGGCCAGTGCCCTACTCCTTTGAGCCACAGGTGCCACCCTCTTATTGAATATTTTTGCATCAATATTCATTAGAGAAATCGGTCTATAATTTTCTTTTCTTGTTGGGTCTTTTCCTGGTTTGGGGATCAGGGTGATATTTGCTTCATAGAATGTGTTGGGAAGTATTCCTTCTTTTTTGATGTTTTGGAAAAGATTGAGTAATATAGGTATTAGTTCCTCTTTAAAGGTTTGGTAGAATTCTGATGTGAAGCCATCTGGTTCTGGGCTTTTCTTTTGGGGGAGATTTCTTATAGTTGATGCTGTTTCAGAACTTGATATAGGCTTGTTCAACATTTCCACTTCTTTATGGCTAAGTCTCAGAAGGTGGTGTGTTTCCAAGTATTGGTCCATTTCCTTCAGATTTTCATACTTTTGAGAATAGAGTTTTTTATAATATTCATTAAGGATTTTTTGAATTTCTGAGGAGTCTGTTGTTATTTGGCCTTTATTATTTCTGATTGATGAAATTAGGGATTTTACTCTTTTATTTCTGATTAGGCTAACCAAAGGTTTATCTATTTTATTGACTTTTTAAAAAAACCAACTGTTTGATTGATTGATCTGCTGTATAATACTTTTGTTTTCAATTTCATTTAATTCTGCTCTAATTTTAGTTATTTTTTTTTTCTTCTGCTGGGTTTTGGGTTAGAATGTTCTTCCTTTTCCAGTTGCTTGAGATGTCCCATTAAGTTGTTGACTTCCTCTCTTTCCATTCTTTTGAGGAAAGCTTGCAACACTATAAATTTCCCTCTTAGGATTGCCTTCCAGTATCCCAGAGGTTCTGGTAATTCATGTCTTCATTATTGTTTTGTTCCAAAAATATGGTAATTTCCTTCTTAATCTCATCTATGACCCAGCTATCATTCAATGTGAGGTTATTTAGTTTCCATGTTTTGTATGAGTATGTAGATTCCTGTTGTTACTGAGTTCAAATTTTATTCTGTTATGGCCCGAGAAAATACAAGGAATAATTTCTATTCTTTTAAATTTGCTGAGGTTAGACTTGTGACCTAAGATGTGATCAATTTAGGAGGATGTTTCATGGATATTTAATTTTGTTAGGATGGAATATTCTGTAGATGTTTGTTAAATCCAATTATTGAATGGTTAAGTTTTAGTCTAGTAGAATAGTCTAAAAGAATAGTCTAATAGTCTGTTAAATCAAATTGTTGAATGGTTAAGTTTAAGTCTTAAATTTCTTTGCTTAGTTTC